>NC_137624.1:28514432-28531932 GCF_963280865.1 Gymnoscopelus braueri
AACTAAACAGGAGAGGTTGATGCACTACTAACAAACAATTATTTTTTTAAGCAGTTCGGGTACGTTTTCCTAGTATATCTTTACTAATATTTTGAAATAAGTGTTGGATAACTTGAATGCACTTAAGAGCTCTCAAAATTTAGCATTTGAGTTTGCTTTTTATGATGTCAAAAGTGTTTGTATCATATTTGATACTACAGGTCTATACTCCTTTACGATTTGTATCATATTTGATACTACAGGTCTAAAATAAAAATTTTGTAATGTTAAAACCGACTTGATTTTTTTATTTTTTTTCAAAATGTTATCCCACGATTTTGTAACCCTATTTTTTACACCCAGTGCCAATCTCTATGTAATCCTGGGCACTACACTCCCTCTGCCAACCTAGGGAGGCCAGGGCCGAGCTCATGCCTCCTTCAATGCATGAGAGCTAACTGACCTTCTTATCACCTGACAGGGGAGAGTTTCCCTGGTTGGACGTAGCGTGTGGAAGGAACACGTTATTCCAACCAGTTCCTTTCCCCTCCATCAGGCGCCCCGGCTGGCCAGGGGGAGGCAGTAAAACCGACTTGAAATACCCCTTTTAACACATCAGGTGCCAGCATTTTTTCATAACAACTTACGTTGGGTGCCAGCATTCTCCCCATTGACTGCGCTTTGCTGTTTAAAGCTCTAGACTCCACGAGGAGCAAATCCATGTAAAAAAAAACATCCATTCATGTTGCGCGATGACCCTGGCTACAGCCTGGAACGATAACATTTCACTCGCGAGTTACAATGGGGGGGGATCGCGCATCGCGCATGACCGGTTTTCCCCACCGGAAACAGATTCGGAGATATAGGTGTTTTAAAGAAGGAAATAGACAGGAAGTGGATGGCAGCCATGTTTTTTTTTTCCGGTGATCTATCTGGCCTATCCTTCTCAAGATCACAAAGGGTACTCCCAGAGCTGCTCTAGCCCCGCCCGTGTGGAGAAAAACGAAAAAAACAAAAAGACATATTTCACGGTCTGGACCGTGTTCGGCACCGGACCGCTACTCTGCGCAAACACGGTTCAGACCGTGTTTGGCACCCGATGTGTTAATACCCATTGTATCAAATATGATACAACAAATAAATGATACAAAGGAATGTTAAAAAAAATAAAACAAAATCTAAAATGTTTTAGGACCCAATAAAGTGTCCCTTTTCAAAATTTTGGAATTTTCTGACCTTTCCTTCATAGTTCAGGTTCTAGAGGGTTGTTAAGTAAAAGTACCAATACTGCAATATACAAATACACTGTTACAAGTAAAAGTCCAGAATAAAAAATTTACTTTAGTAAAAGTACAAAAGTATTGGCATCAAAATGTACTTAAAGTACCAAAAGTAAAAGTACTAAATATTTGAAAATAGCAGATCTACAAGCTCACAACGCGTCGCGATGCGACGCGTTGTGAGCTTGTAGATCTGCTATTTTCAAATAGCCTAGGTTTAAAATAGGTTTAAAGTGGTTAATGTATGTTTCATTATATCATAATTTATATCTGAAAAGTAACTAGTAACTAAAGTTTTCAAGTAAATGTAGTGGAGTAAAAGTACAATACTTGCCTCTGAGATGTAGTGGAGTAGAAGTAAAAGTATTGGAAATTGGAAATACTCAAGTAAAGTACAAATACCTCAGAATTGTACTTAAGTACAGTACTTAAGTAAATGTACTTAGTTACTTTCCACCACTGGGTAAAAGCCACAAATGGATGGAGATGGAGAATTCTCTCTTTTACGTGATGACAAACTGCGCTCAAAACTCATCTGTTGCTATTTGATGTTGATGAGGGGGTGTGGTGGAGACTTAAGACGTGAGTCTTCAGACTATGCCGGGAAATTGGGGGTGAGTCAGCAGTTCTGACTGCATTGAAGGAAGAATGAATTGGATGTGGATGCAGAGAGATGGATAGACAGAATAAAAAAAAGAGAGAGATTTGAAGGAGAGGAAATGTCATAGTTCTTCCTGTATTTTTTCCCATGTTGGATGTGTTTCTCCTACCAGCGAGTGTAGAGGAGCCTCATAGTTTGGTGAGGAGGCGCCCTGTCCCCCGTTCCTCGACCACACCGCAGAACTGGCAGCTAGAACAGAGGAGACGAGGATACACGATTAGGAGAGAAGACGATTAGGAGAGAAGACAACAAGGATATGTCTGTACAGCATCTGTAAGGTTGAGTATGTTCATATGTAGAACATTTGCAGTGGTCTCCCTGCTCTTCCACTGAGAAAATAAGACCCTATAGTGTCAGGCAGGACAGTGGTTCTCAACCTGTGGGTTGTACAGTATAGTAATGCCTGAAACTCGTGAGCCCAATGTCTCCCCTGACCAAGCAGGGATTCTCTCTTGAATGAGCGGTAAATGTTTGCTTTAAAACGGTCAGCTGACGGCACAGCTGTCAGGTGAATAGCGTTGTATACAGCAAAAAAACTGGCAATTCACTAATTTCACACTACCAGTAGACAAGTATACCTTTATGTTTTTGATTCTGGTATCATGTTCGACACAGATCATAATTATGGGCACAAAACTTGCAAGGATTTAGTCATCTTATCAATGATGATCTTTTACCGCAATCATTTTACCTCAGTACGTACGTACCTATGTACCTACGTACCTACGTACCTACGTACCTACGTACCTACGTACCTACGTACATACTGTACATACATACATACATACATACATACATACATACATACATACATACATACATACATACATACATACATACATACATACATACATACATACATACATACATACATACATACATACATACATTCATACATTATGTGGTTGCCCCCGAGCTCTGGAATGACCTTCCCCTTCAAATTAGATCCGCCCAGTCCATCGAGGCTTTTAAGTCCTTGCTTTTAATCACAGCCAAGCTTAATTTTAATTTGATCACATGCTGTTTGATTGTATTTGATACTGTACATACATACATTACACACATACGTACAGGCGTACTGACAACCTGAAAACATAATGCTGTTGCCGGCAGAGGCATAAAAACAAAACGTTGAGGTTTCTGCAACTCAAAGACAGATAATATCAGTGCAAAAACAATGCTTCAGCCTCTGCCTTTATCTCCAGGAGTGGTGCTTGGGAATTAATGGAAAAGGAAAAACAGCTTGTGATTTCACACTAACAATGATAATATCTAATATGTCTCCCTTTAGTCGCTTTATTCTCGCTTTAGTCTTTGATGAAGTTCAAGTGGCTCTTTTCCACATCCTCCTGCGTCCCGTCCTTTTGGCCATGAGTGTGTGTGTGTGTGTGTGTGTGTGTGTGTGTGTGTGTGTGTGTGTGTGTGTGTGTGTGTGTGTGTGTGTGTGTGTGTGTGTGTGTGTGTGTGTGTGTGTGTGTGTGTGTCATTTATCTGAATCAACAGATCTCATTAACTGGTAGATAGAGAAGGTGTTCTTCAAGAACTTGTAAAAGCTGCAATCTGGGACTTATGTTAATGAATAAAATGTTAGTAGGCCTATGGCAGTTATAATGTGCTGTTCTTCTGAGTTTATAATGCATTATGACCAGCACTTAAAATACTTCATAAACCTTGTTATAAGTTGTTATGCATACGTATTACATTATCATGAAGCCTTATAAGTGTATTATAATGCTATCATAATGCTATCATGAGTGTGTGTGTTAACCCAGTATGTTTCAAATGAATGATAGAAGGATGTGCTTTCAGCGCATACATCTTTGCAGTTTTTCTTAATCCTTCCATCATCAAATATGCACAGCTTGGACAAATCCACTGCACTGGTGGGGGTAACAAGGGTATGTATCAATCAATCAATCAATCAATCAATCAATCAATCAATCAATCAATCAATCAATCAATCAATCAATCAATCAATCCAGGTACAGGTAAAAGTGAGGTGAAACTCTTATTTATGCAAGCCTTCACGTTTGCAGTTTGACCCATTCAATCCGGGAACTTTTAAGATTTTAAGATTTCTTTGGCCATTTAAAAATAGCAGATATACAAGCTCATAGCGCGGCACCGAGTGCCGCGCTATGAGTTATCGTGAAAATGTGTGCAAATCTTTACAAATGTCTTCTGAATCCTAACAGTTTTCTGAAAAAACGTATCAGTGGTTCTCAGACCTTTTCATGTCAAGGACCCCCAGAATTGTATGTATTTGGCCGCTGACCCCCCCATCTGAAAATATTTTCTTCCAGGGACCCCCCAGAAGCAAAGATTTGAGTTAAAAATGTTTGCTTTAAAAAGATTAAACATTATATTACAAGATCTGCACACATTTTCACGATATTCTTTTCAAAAATAGCAGATCTACAAGCTCATAGCGCGGCAATCGGTGCCGCGCTATGAGCTTGTATATCTGCTAGTTTTGAATAGCCAAAGTATAAAATAATGGTTTAGGTGGTTAAGAGAGTAAGAAATAATTAGAAGTGAAAAAAGGAGGGGGAAAAAAAGGACAGGAGCAGGCCCCAGCAGCACGCCGTGACGCTAACGATCCCCTCATCACACTTTGTGTGAGCTCTGTGGGCGGGGCCAGGTAACCACGGTGACAAACACCTCTGGTTAGTGTCAACGAGCCGGGTGTTCTAGAACGCGGGGCTCTAATTAAAACCACCAGCCAATTAGAGACTCAGTCATTCACAGCCACTTCTGAGCACCCTCTCCTTCTCTACCTCTCCTCATCTCTACCTCTCCTCATCTCTACCTCCTCTCCTCTCTACCTCTCCTTATCTCCACCTCCTCTCCTCTCTACCTCTCCTCTTCTTCTCATGTCCTCATGGGGATGGGAGGGGGGGTGATATGGTCATCCTAATATAGCATAAAAATTATAATTTTCACCACTTTAAGCCTATTTTATACTTTGACAAGATGCGAGCTTGAAGATATTTTTGATATGTGCTTCTCTTTAATCTTTTGAGGTGGGGGTCTGCGACCAAAAGCATATCAATTTGGGGGTCCTTGACATGAAAAAGTTTGACAACCACTGCTCTATACTCTTAATCTCCTTCATCTCTTCTGCCTTGCTCTTCTCCCCTACTTTCCTTTCATCCTCTCCTCTCCTCTCCTCTCCTCTGAACCTAGTCGTAACACACCTGTGTTTTCTTGTAACCCTGATCTAATCTATTTAGTCTTTTATCATGTCTGCTCCATATTACCCCACACCCCCCCCAAACCCCCATTATGCTAAATATTTAACAATCACGTGGCTACATTAATGTGCAAATGCCAATCTGTTATTATTATTACTAATTTTAAAATTATTATTATTAATATTATTATTATTAATAATATTATTGATAACATTATTATTACCATCATTATTATTATTATAACGTCCGTGTTGGGTTGGGTGTAACATTATGAAATACCCTTGTACAAATTAGACTTGAATACCAATTTGCATGTAGCTGGCTTTAATAAGCTTCAATTCTAATTTGGAAACAAAAAATACTGTAATAACACTAGTGGCTGTGTCCCAAGCAGCTATTATGGGAGACCTGTGTGAATACCCACATACTATGCAATTTGTTAGCGTGTGCATGGCACACGCACACACGCACTCACACACACACACGCACACGCACACACACACACACACACACACACACACACACACACACACACACACACACACACACACACACATAGTTGGTTGGCTGGTTGGTTGGTTGGTGAGTGATTTGTGGAAGTGGTGTTGTGTAATTGAGGGTATCATTCACAGAGCTTTAGAAGTATCAACGTCTTACAATTAGACGCACACACACAACCATTGTGAGGAGAAAATGATGTGTCACTTTAAAGAGACAGTTGAATTTACATCATAAACTGATAAAAGAAATGGGGAGAAACAGAGAGGGAGGAGTGATATGAGAGAGAGAGAGAGAGAGAGAGAGAGAGAGAGAGAGAGAGAGAGAGAGAGAGAGAGAGAGAGAGAGAGAGAGAGTCCCACCAAATGTAGACCAGTGAACTACAGTTCACAAACATAGAACGCCCACCTGATTGACGGGAGGGGCGTTTCTGACCCCAAATCCCAAATTATCCTGTAATATAAGCTAGGCTTAAGGCATTGGCAAGCAGGTGAATGTAGGTTTAAGAGAACTACCCCATGCTATTGAGCCCGTTACATAGACCCGTCACAGCCAACTACACAGCTCAGCTCAGTCAGCTGACACCAATCATAGCTCAATCATACACCAATCATACCCCAATCATAGCTCAGCAACATTACCGCCAGAGCTCACCATTGGTCATTGTTCAATCACGATCATGTCCACTGTAGCACAATGCAAATGGGTGAAGGAATTCTTCCACTACAGTAGATGGTAAATGCAGTGCATCTCCAAAGCGCTTCTGCACATTCTTTCACACACCGACGGACGGAGGGAACCATGCAAGGCACCAACCGGCTCATGAGGAGCAGTTAGGGGTTCAGTGTCTTGCTCAAGGACACTTCGACGCGTATAGCCAGGAGGAGCTGGGGATCGAACCAGGCAACCTTGTAATTTCAAGACGGCTGCTCTACTCTAGCCTGGCATGGCCAGACTAATATCACTGCGTGATATTAGTCTGGAATCTTTGTGTGGAAAAAAATGCCTCAGGTGATAAAACCACCCCATATCTGTATACTGGGCTCTGATTGGTCCCTCACAACTTCGGAGGGAGAGAAATAAAATCTCTATTGAGAGGGGCCAGACCTAATCTGCCAAGGGCATTTTTTTTTTTGCAATGGCAGATTCGTCTGGAACCAGGCTAGCTCTACTCTACCTCTACCTCTACCGACCTCCCAATCTCTGAGCTGGTCTTGTGTCTGCTCAGAGCCGGATTAATGCACAGACTCTGAGTTTTTTATTTAACCATTATTTCTTCCTTCCTCTCAAATTGCCCCCTCTAGTGGCCCTCGCTTAGACATCCTGTGGTGTAGAGTAGAGGAACAGTGCATGCTGGGTACCTGTGAGTGACGGAGGAGAGCCGACCGGCGTAGAGGGGTTGGACGAGAAGCTGTTGTTTGTGTGATCTGGAGAATAGATCTGAAAGAACACCACAACAATACAAAATAACACACATTAAAAATAAATAACATAAGGTGACAAAAGTAAAACAGAGCAGAATATTACAGCATAGAATAGAGTAGAACAAAAACATCATAATGGAATAGTATATAGTATAACAAATAGAAAAGTGTGTGTGTGTGTGTGTGTGTGTGTGTGTGTGTGTTGTACTTACCGATGCGAGTGCCTTCCCTAAGGCGTCTCCAGTCTGTGAGCTAGTAGTTGCAGCACTCTGTGCTCGGTTAGCTGTGAACACACACGCACACGCACACGCACACACACACACACACACACACACACACACACACACACACATACACACACACACACCAGGGAGAAAGTAAAGAGGTGCAAATTAGCGAGTTGTTTATTTCACACTTTGTGTTCCATCCATCCATCATAAATCGATAAATATATATATATAATATATATATAATATATAAATAAATATCTATGAGGTGATGTCAGACATCTATGACATCAGTGATCTATGACGTCAGACATCTATGACATCAGTGATCTATGACGTCAGGGATCTATATGACATCAGACATCTATGACGTTTGGCATTTACGTGGGATGAGGAGCGTGCCAAACTCTTGCAGATATAAATAAATTACAAGTGCAATTACTACTGTATACTGTGGTTAACCACAGTATTGATGTGAATCCTTCCATATTCAGATACTTCCATAATATGTTATTATCTTAATGAGTATAGTAACACTGAAGCAGTGTGCACTGTTACTATACTCAAGTCATTATCATGTGTGGTCTCTGCACCGACAGTTTAACCAGTAAATATATGCACAAACAAACAACACCCCCCCCCCCACACAACCACACACAGAGACACACACAGACACACAGACACACACACACACACACACACACACACACACACACACACACACACACACACACACACACACACACACACACACACACACAAACAAAAAACCTTGGAGGGTAGTCAGAGCGGCAGGAAGTGAGCTCAGAGGTCCAGATGACTGAATCCCCCCCGCACACCCACACACACACACACACACACACACACACACACACACACACACACACACACACACACACACACACACACACACACACTGGAATACACAGTACAGAGAGAGCTGTTGACATGCTCTCAGCTCATCTCTCCAGACAGCACATTCCAGATGGAGAGCTTAAACTTTCACATACACACACACACACACACACACACACAAGCGCGCGCGCACACACACACGCCCACAAAAGCGCACGCCCACAAAAGCGCACGCCCACAAAAACACGCACACACGCGTGCACGCACACACGCACGCAGGCAAGATCCCAACTTGAAGCACAATTTTGAACACATGGAGGAGAACATCTTTTTCAATAAATGAGACCATACGCATCTGGAAGAGCCTCTTTCTTCGGAGTTTCGACCAGGTGGGCGTGGTTTCGAGGCATAGTTTCTGTGAGGTTAGGGTTAAGGTTAGGTTTAGGCATAGTTTCCGTGAGGTTAGGGTTAAGGTTAGGTTTAGGCATAGTTTCTGTGAGGTTAGGGTTAAGGTTAGGTTTAGGCATAGTTTCCGTGAGGTTAGGGTTAAGGTTAGGTTTAGGCATAGTTTCCGTGAGGTTAGGGTTAAGGTTAGGTTTAGGCATAGTTTCTGTGAGGTTAGGGTTAAGGTTAGGTTTAGGCATAGTTTCCGTGAGGTTAGGGTTAAGGTTAGGTTTAGGCATAGTTTCCGTGAGGTTAGGTTTAAGGTTAGGTTTAGGCATAGTTTCTGTGAGGTTAGGGTTAAGGTTAGGTTTAGGCATAGTTTCCGTGAGGTTAGGGTTAAGGTTAGGTTTAGGCATAGTTTTTGTGAGGTTAAGGTTAGGGTTAGGGTTAGGTTTAGGCATATACTGTAACCACGCCCACCTGGGCGAAACACCAAAGAAAGAGCGAGTCCAATATGATTAGTTGAGCACTATCCAATGAGCAATGACACGCCTAGGTAACAGGTGACGTTCGGAAATGCAGGCTCAAACGGAAGACTGCCAGACTGAGAACCAAAGTGAAAAACAAACAAAACTATTTTGCTGAACTACCGCATCAGTCTGGATTCCAGACTACTCAAAATGTGCTTTCAGGGACATCCAACTGATCTCTGGGTGAGCATTTTGTGTGCATGTGTGCGCGTGCACTTTGGGTCTGTTTGTGTTTATATTTAGACCAAAACGACAATGTTTTTATTAGGTTCATCTTGTGTTTATCGCTGCCTTGTCGGGCAGAAACCTTGTATCTTCCACATTTCAACTTCACGTTTTTTTTTCCGGCCGTCGCACAGAAGCAGCAGAAATTGCCGATCTACAGGCTCACAACGTGACGCATCGCAACGCGTTGTGAGCTTGTAGATCGGCTATTTTAGCTATTTTTGATTTTCTTTTACATGAAAGTGAAAGTGTTTAAGTGTGTCTGTGGGTTATACAGTATAAATATCGAAACAGTGAGTATTAACAAGAGCTTGTGACTAAATAATAACTACAATGGTTCCATTGGAACACAGGTTCCAATGGAACCATTGTAGTTATATGTTTTTTTCTTCCATTTCCTGAAAAGTTAAGGTTTTGGACTTACAAGGTTTCCACCCGACAGTGATGTTATACTCATCTGCTCTCTACCTTTGTTGGTGCGGATGCGTGTGTGTGTGTGTGTGTGTGTGTGTGTGTGTGTGTGTGTGTGTGCGTGTGTGTGTGAGAGAGAGAGAGAGAGAGATCTTTCTGGAATGTTGGTCATGTCTTTCCATGAAAACAAACTTTCAATCTGTTTCTTATTTTTATGCTATTTGTTCTGCAGGCCTCAAAGCACTGCGACCATATGGTAGGGTGTGTGTTTGTGTGCTTGTGTGCTTGTGTGCAAGTGTGCGTGCGTGCGTGCGTGTGTGTGTGTGTGTGTGTGTGTGTGCGCGCACTCCTTTACTCCCATCTTTGAATAAGAATGACAAAACGCAGTGTAAAAAGGATAGGTAGATTGTTTTGGTCGTGACTTTAATATAGACTTAGCTGACTGGAGTCCCCCAGGGCTTTGCAGCAAGGTCCCCTGTTTTCACTCTATACTAAATGTATTCCGCGAAAATAGCCGATCTACAAAATCACACATCAACACATCGCAATGCGATTCATTTTCCCGGTGCTCAAGGCTCA
Organism: Gymnoscopelus braueri; assembly: GCF_963280865.1. NCBI lineage: Eukaryota > Metazoa > Chordata > Actinopteri > Myctophiformes > Myctophidae > Gymnoscopelus > Gymnoscopelus braueri. Next base: position 28,524,680 of record NC_137624.1, read on the forward strand.
ACGTTATTATAATTATAATAATTATTGTTATTATTATCATATTATTAGCACAAATAGCTTAGCTGAAACAACGTAAACATGGACTTATGTGCTCATTTGCACACATCTTACACACACACACACACACACACACACACACACACACACACACACACACACACACACACACACACACGCACGCGGTGCCGGCTCCTTACCCATAATGCTGTCTGTTCCATTGGTGGGGGCGGTGCAGGAAGCGGAGCTGTAGTGGTTGGGCCCGCCCCCGGCCCCTCCCCCTCCTCGATGGAAGCTGCTCATTGGCGGAAGGCTGGAGCTGATGTCTGCGGACGAGTGCGATGGATAGCTCTGTAGGAAGACATAACGAGAGGATTTATAGCTCTGCCGGAAGACATAACGAGAGGATTTATAGCTCTGTAGGAAGACATATCGAGAGGATTTATAGCTCTGCAGGAAGACATAACGAGAGGATTTATAGCTCTGTAGGAAGACATAACGGGAGGATTTATAGATCTGTGGGGACATAGGAGAATTATGGCTCTTTGGAAAGAGACATATGGTCGCTGTCGAGCTGAAACCTTGTATCTCCGTATTTCAACTTTTTATATTTTACGACCTACTTCACCGTACGAGAGTGTCACGCAAATGTAGTGAAAATGGACGATCTACAAGCTCACTTTGTGAGTTTGTAGATCGACTATTTTCCCCCCAAAAAAATATATATATATGAAAGTGGTTAAGTGTGTGTGTGGGTTTTTATAAATATTGAACCAATGAAAAGTATTAACACGAGCTTGTGACTAAATTATAACTACATTGGATCAATTGGAACACAAGTAATTTTTTTCCATTTTGAACAGTAACCGCTTTAGACACGTTTCCGCCCGACAGCGATAATACACTATTACCTGTGGCTTTATACAGTAAAAAAGAATGATAAAGCATATAAGACATATTATTCTGCAGTGACTTATAGCGCTGTAGAGAGACAGATGAAACATATACTGTATATATGACTTATATGAGAGAAACAGAAGGCTGATGTCTTCACTGTCTCAATACAAAGGTTTGCCCAATCTTTAACCCCTTAACCTGTTCAATCCGGGAACACATCTACAGTACGTCATTTTAGATTTATTTGGCTATTCAAAAATAGCAGATATACAAGCTCATTGCGCGGCACCGATTTTTTGAAAAATCGTGTTGGTGTTCTACGTGTTTTGGTGTTTTCAGTGTTTTCCCACTAGATGGCGCACTTCGGTGACACATGAGTGACCATTTCATCCTCAGACACACAGATCCAGGAGATCACGTGATCGCAAGATTTCCTCCACCGTTCACTTCCTTGTTAAACGATTAGGGGAAAAAAACGGCTGTATCTCGCCTCCCTTGTTTTACTCTGCCTTTTTTGACGAGACATGCTATATTCAACGGCCTATGACAAGCGAATGGGGGGGGGGGGGTCGCAATGACATTTATTTATTTTTCGCGGAAGCTCAGAGAAACCCTCCGTGGTTAGCAACGATCGGGGGATCGATCATACTGGAGGTAAACATTCTGTGACTACTTGAAAAAAGGTAAGGAAAACCAAAAATCGCTGGCAGTGGGTGATTTATTTATATATTTACTCTGGCAGTGAATGAGTTAACTACATCTGTTTATCTATCATATATTACTATATCATTTATTGTCTTCAAATGTCTCGTTTGAACATTCTTTTTTAGAATGCCTGAATTATTACAGTAAGACTATTCCACTGTAATACAAACGCAGACCCCCATCTGAAAATACTATGGGTCAGGAACCCCTACGTACAATATCTGTGTTGTTAAAATGTACCAAAAAAAAAACCTAAATCTTTCACTTTTATTTGAAAATAGCCGATGTATATGAATATGGTTTTGATGCTATATTAACACATTTTGTTGGGGATTCCCTGGAATCCCCGCTCCACCCCCCAAGGCCCCTGTGGGGGTCCTTGGACCACAGCTATTAGAGATGCACAGATCGCGGTTTTAGCTGCAGTTGCCGCAGATAGCCGCAGTTTGGGTGGATTTGGGTCAATCAAATATAATTATGAATTAATCTTGGATAAGCCGCGGGTGAAATAATGCGGGGAATAAATTGATGACTTATATCTGTAGGCCTATTATAGATCTATATCATAGCTTTTAAAAAGCTTTTCAAAAGCTTATAGCTTTTAAAAATCACCAAATCTCGGCCTGCGTGCGTTTGTAGTATTTTAATATGAAGTCGTTTTCCATTAGGCACAAATTAGCCGCCTACAACACGTGCTGCCGGCATCTGATTGGGGTCCTTCCATTTCCAAACAACAACAGTGGACCAGTGGACGCAAAGGCGGCTAAAGTGAAAGTTCTATTTTATTTTTCAGCTGTCTCTTACTCAGCAGAAGGTGCCATCTTTATGGAAGCGATCCATTGTGGTGCCGGTTGCCAAGGGTCCTCGTCCCAAAGCTCTCAATGACTTCAGGCCTGTGGCCTTAAACTCTTTGGTTATGAAGTCATTTGAGAGGCTTGTTAAAGTTGTACAATGCAGATTCACAAATAACGATTTTTAGCAACCTCTGCTGGTCACTACCGTCACTGCATACAATTTCCGTAGTCCTCGATTACCCAGAATTTGTTTTCACCGGAAGCGTTTAAAAAAGCGTTCTTTTAATTGTTTTATACTATCTGCGGATCGTTTCTCTTAACGAGTGGAGCATTAGTTACCATGAGCTGTGCTTTCTTTTTCTGTTCTTTTTCGATCTTCCAATCCTACATTCTCTTAAAATCAGCGTGAGGTTCCTTTTTGTTATTAGCGCGGTAGTTCCTGGCCAAACAGGAAACCGTTGCGGTAGTTCCTGGCCAAACAGGAAACCAGTGCATTTCCGCCTCCGTTTTCCGGCCAGATGACGTCATTTTCCCGGGAAAGTCCCCCCCGACAACGTTCAATAGAAAATATATAAATAAAAGGCTTCCGGGGGTGAAATTCATGGAGTAGGTGTTGTGAAACTTTTGCCACTCACAAAAGATATACAATTTAACTTTAGTTTTGTTGAAAACGTTACCTAGTATTACTTTAAGGATGAGCTCTTGGCAAAAACTGAGTGTTGCCTAGACCCCTTGCAATTTGCTTACAGGGCTAAGAGAGGAGTGTCCGATGCTACCATCACCTTATTGAACCTTCTATTTTCACACCTGGAAGTTAGCAAGACACATGCTAGGCCTTTTTTTGTTGACTTCTCATCAGCCTTTAACACCATTCAGCCACATATACTAGTTGAAAAATTAGTTAACAACTTTGGCTTAGATTCAGGTATTATTGGTTGGGTTCTTGATTTTCTCACAAATAGAACCCAGAGGGTACGGGTGAATGGTAAATTGTCTGGAGAACTATCATCATCCACCGGCTCACCCAAAGGTTGTGTTCTTTCCCCACTCTTGTATATCCTGTATACTAATGATTGTAGGAGTCAACATGACAACAGACACATTGTTAAATTTGCAGATGATTCTGTGATTGTTAGTCTTTTGAGTGATAGTGAAGCCAGTCATGGCCCAGTTGTAGATGACTTTGTTTCTTCGTGTGAAGATGCATTCCTACAACTTAATGTCACAAAGACTAAAGACATGTGTATTGATTTTAGACTATCTCCACCAGCTCCTCAGAGTAGCATCATAAATGGCCAGACAGTGGATTTGGTAACCACTTATAAATATCTCGGCTCCATTATTGACTATCGTCTGAAATTTGACTTCAATACTGAAATGGTGTGTAAGAAAGGTCAACAGCGCCTCTTCTGTTTAAGGAAGCTAGCCAAATTTCAGGTGGACAAGTCACTGATGATTTTATTCTACAGAGCTTTCATAGAGTCTGTTATTTCATTTGCTGCCATTTGTTGGTATGGAAACCTTGGCATTAGACAGAAAAATGCCCTTAACAGGGTTGTGAGGGGGGCTAGCAAGATTGTGGGGGTACAATTTAGCTGTCTGAGTCATATACATGTATATGACCAGCCGGTGCTTAAGAAAGTATCTTCTATTAGGGAAGACAGCTCTCACCCCCTAAATCCTGAATATGAATTCTTGCCTTCCGGCCAAAGGTTAAAGACCCCTGCAGCTAAAAACAATAGGTATAAATTCTCATTTGTACCTACTTCCATTCATGCCATCAATAATAGCAGCAGGAGGAGGTAGCTATGAGTAGCAATTATTATCTGGATCTTGTGATTATGTCTATGTCTATGTGTGTCTTGTGTATGTATGTTTACTGTGTGTTGGAGTTTCTTACTTTCTTACTATCTGCTGTAACATAAATTGCCCAATTTGGGACATAATAAACTTGAACTTGAACTTGAGAAACTTAAACGGAGGATTTAAAACCAAATAAAAAAGGGAGGAAGGGAGGAATGAAAGTTTGTTAACCCTGCCGATGTCTTATGAAAAGTTGCGATGTGAGAAAGTGATGGAAGACGGAGAGCTTGCTGATTGGATATGTATACAGTCACTACATTGGTGATCGCGACAGTGGTGAGTGAAATTGTTTGTACAAGTACGTATCCATATAGAATCCCATTGCTACAGTACAGTTAGAGCGGCCACCGTAGGTACGCGCTGCACGGAAAAAGGAGAAGAAAAATAGACGGAGGGACATCATTCATTAAACAATGCATTTCTGTGATCATCTCACAACTAAGAAAACTAACGTTTTTTTGACATGCGGATGCAGGTCTATAAATAGGATAATATAATTAATTCGGTTGGATGACGGATGGATAATGAATGTGTACATGTGGTGGAAAAAGTACTCACATGTTTAATGTAAGTAAAAGTATCAATACTGTAATGTAGAAGTACTCTGTTACAAGTAAAAGGCCTGTGTTTAAAATGTTACTTGAATAAACGTACAAAAGCATTGGCATCAAAATGTACTTAAAGTATCAAAAGTAAAAGTACTAAAATGTTTGAAAATAGCAGATCTACAAGCTCACAACGCGTCGCGATGCAACGCCGTGTCGCGATGCAACGCCTAATAGCCTAGGTATAAAATAGGGCTAAAGTGGTTAAAAGTATGTTTTGCAACGTAATAATTTATATCTGCAAAGTAGTACAACTCAAATAATTGTAGTTGAGTAAAAAGTACAATATTTGCCTCTGAGATGTAGTGGAGTAGAAGTAAAAGTATAGACAATTGGAAATACTCCAGTAAAGAAGAAATACCTCAAAATTGTACTTAAGTACAGTACTTGAGTAAATGTACTTAGTTAACAGCTATACACAACCTACTGTAACAGCATACATGTACCTACATATGTATTTAGTTAGTTACGCACAGCTGCATTTTATCTTATTATTTTGTGGAGAATGCAAATGAGGCAGTGATTGACATCTGAGCTCACCAGTCTGTCGTGGGGATGGATTCCGCAGTAGGAGGAGCTTTGGGCGGGGCCATGGGCAGAGTTCCCGCCTCCCAACATGCTGCCATGGTAACCCTGTTGGCTCATGCTGCTACTGCTGCTACTCCAGGGATCTCCACTGTGGTGACCATCTGGTTGGTAGAGAGACACAGAGAGGGAGAGAGAGAGAGACAGAGAGAGAGCAAGAGAGAGCAAGAGAGAGCAAGAGAGATAGAGAGAGGGGGGGGAGAGAGAGAGAGAGGGGGAGAGAGAGAGAGGGGGAGAGAGAGAGGGTGGGGGGGTGAGGGATATACAGTATATCGTTGCTGTCAGGCAGAAACCTTGTACTTGATCTCCATATTTTGATCTTTTTATGTTTTCTTCATAAATAATGATAAACAGGGAGGCCGGCAAGTTTTTGGCTGATAGGAATGTTTTTTGTTTTGTTTAATCCAACATAGCCAAGCTAGACCATTTGGAAATAACCAAAATGTACACAACACTGATGATGGTGCTGTCAAACGAATCTGCAAACGAAGCCATCAAATCTGCACTCATATAAAAACAAGCTTTGAAAGCCTCTTATCAAGTTGCATGAAAGGCTTTCTAAAAAACTAAAAAAACACCAGCAAAATATACATGTAGTCGGGGGGCGGGGTCGCTGCTTCATCTCTCTCTCACCTAAGGGGTCCTTCGCCTGAAAAACACATGGACCCCTGCTCTATGTGTACTGCATGTTCTTAATATAATTTATATTTGTTTGTTTGTGAGTGTGTGTGTGTGTGTGTGTGTGTGTGTGTGTGTGTGTGTGTGTGTGTGTGTGTGTGTGTGTGTGTGTGTGTGTGTGTGTGTGTGTGTGTGTGTGTGTGTGTGTGTGTGTGTGTGTGTGTGTGTGCCAGTACCTGGCATGAAGAAAGAGCTGGGAAATCCAGCACTGGGAGGTTTCGATGAGGGATAGCCTGGCGAGTCTCTGTTATAGTCTGCTGTGCTGGCGGATGGGGCATAAACCTGTAACATAAAGTAACATACAGTCATTAACATGTAACATACAGTAACATACTGTCATAAACATGTAACATACAGTACAGGAACATACAGTCATAAACATGTAACATACAGTTTTCTGTCTACCTTTTAGGCTTTGTAAAAAATTTAATCGCAATGAGCAGAAATGAAAAATAACTTAAATACACAAATTATTCTAACGATTATGCAAAACTAATTGTGATTAAGTCAAATAATTTTGCTCACGCGATTACAGACTGTAATCATTCTGACAGGCCTAATAACAGTAACAACAGATTCAGCTTGCTTGCAGTGAAATAACAGTCAGAAAGAGTCAAACAGAGAAAGCTTGTATCATAAAACTGATTCTCACACACACACACAAACACACTCACACTCACACTCACACTCACACTCACACTCTCACACACACACACACACACACACACACACACACACACACACACACACACAGAGTGTTTACTTATTCAGGAGCCTTAATCCTTCACAACCTGAAGACTTTATGAGAATCATTTCACCACACACTTTTTTACATCTAATTATATTCAACTTTATTGATTAGGTGATTGTAGAAATTAATTATGGAAGCTGGGCGTCAAATTATTATGGACAATCTAATCAAGTTGAAAACTGATGATTTGGCGAGCAATGAGTCAATTCACACACACACACGCGCGCGCGCGCGTGCGCACGCATGCACGCGCACGCACACACACACACACACACACACACACAAACACACACACACACACACACACACATACACGGTATAGTATAAAATTCCCACTCACACACATTCACTCTCATATAAACAGACACAAAGAAATAC
>NC_137624.1:28539432-28569432 GCF_963280865.1 Gymnoscopelus braueri
TTCCATTGTGGTCCTATTGGGGTCCCCCCAGGGACTAATGTATTAGGTCCGCTAGTATAGAAAATAGCCCATCTATAAGCTCGCAACGCATTGCGTTGCGACACGTAATTGTATTTTCCGGCGAATGTTTGCCCCAAAATAGGGACGCTATGGTTCACGTGGTTCATAAAAACGTTCTAAATATACTGTAGCAAAATTAGCCGATCTACAAGCTCACAACGCATTGTAGCCTCCAATGGTTCTATATAAAGTATAGAGAGAATTGGTAACTGGACCCGAAGGAGTTTTACTGTACATCATGACCATATAGCTTAATGGCATTAGTGTCATGACAACTCAATTAAAGTCAAAGGTCAAGGTAAATTAACTGCCGGGGCTCCTGTTGCTGCACATTCCATACGATCACTCTTTACGTAAAATAACATATGAACCGCTGTGTGAGGATATGTTACGGGCGCACACGCACACGCACGCGCACACACCACACACACACACACACACACACACAAACACACAAAGCAGCCTACAACCGAGCGAGCATCTAAAAAAAGCCCCCCCAACAACACGCATCCACCCGTCAAAAGAAGGTGTGTTTGGCTCTTCAGTGTGGATCTGAATGCACACTGCCTGACTGTGATCTGCAGCCACCCACCCGGCTGGCACCACCCCCGCCATCGAATTCAACGCACCCCGACAAAAGAAAGGCTGACATGTGAAAGAGAGGCAGAGAGACAGGGTGTATTATGTCGGGATTAGACCCAAAGCCTGAAACGGACCACCGGGGTGAATCCACATTCACTTAATCTACTCTCTCTGCCTCTCTCCTTCCCTTTGTTTTATCATATCTCGTTGCTGAAGATAAGAGGCAGAAACCTCATATCTCCATATTTTTTACTTTTTGTGTTTTTCCGTAAATGAATTCCCTACTTCGAATTTGAATCCTGAAAAGTAACAGTTTTGGACATAATGAGGTTTCCATCCAACAGCAACGATCCACTCTTTTACTCTTTGCCACGTGTACAAAAAGGTACACAAATGAGCACTGCAAATAGGATGTTAAAATGACTTATTATTTTAATGTGATTTACGGTAAGTGCAACCATAATAAGGTTTTGAAACATGCCGATATATATATTTGAATATATATGTATATTTTTGCCAGTACTGTTTTCAGATGTTTGAAAATGTACTTACAAATCACACACATTATGGTGTGAATTAAGAGAATTAAGAGAATTAAAAAAGCGCTCTCAGTAGAGCACACACCGCACACCAGGAATTCCATGTCCTTCTTACTCCCTCTATCTTTCTGTCTGTCTGGGTCATGTGATGACAATGTTTTGGGGTTGTGTGAGTGTATGGAAAGGCAAGGGGCGATGGTGGTAAGGAATATAATAAAGGAACACATCATTATGGTCCAACGTTTTTTTTTGTTATCTCTGCCAGGAGGGCAGAAGATTTTTTAAAAAAAGGGAAAAAAAGATAGGGGAAAAAGGCATTCTGAGAACTGTATGGACAATAACTTTCAGTTTTATTTCTCTACGCCCAGAAACAAATAGGATGGAAGCAAGTTTATTATAAAAAATATATATATATCGTGTTCATGGTGAGCTTACACTTCACAGCACAAACTATATGCACTCCCCTGTAACATCCACCAGCAAAAAAACAAATAAGGAAAAAAAGAGACAGAGAGAGGGGGAAAAAACACCTGTCCCCAAGTTGTCTTGGGAGACAAGTCTTCATCTTCAGGCTTCTGTTTCCCACTGTGAGCACATGATGGACTCACCACTGAGTGGTTGCAGCATGTACCCATGGTCGTGGAGCTGACATATTGACAGCAGGATGACTAGGGCTTCACCCAGTCAACCATCCAGGAGGATGTAGAGACAGAGAGGACCTGCTGGATCAGAGTTGTTGTCGCAACCCACCCCTCCACATACTGTGTTCTGTCCATCTAGGCTGGTGATCCCCTGCTGGAGGTCCAGCGTGAAGGTACACGCTACTCTTCTTATCACACACCATTATGCACTCCTAGGTATTTTATTTGACTTAATTTTACAACTGTGATGTCTTTATATATGCGGACAAACACACACACGCATTTCATATTTCTTATTATTATTATCTCCGCCAAACCAGAAGGAGGAGATTATGTTTTTGCCCCAGTGCATGTGTCTGTCTGTGTGTTTTTTTTTGTCATTCTTCATTTAAAAAAATCAGGTAAGTATAAGTATAAGCTTAGAAAAGCCCTCTCTTTTTCTCAAGTAGTGGTTTCCTGACTTCATTCCGTGAATCGTTGTAGTGGTGCTATTGCATACATTGTGTCGGTAATCACAGAAGCCACTTGAGTTCTCTCACACGCTCTCTCCTGCAGTAATGGTTAGTTCAGTGTCTGAGGAGGTCAACCCTGTGCCGCGCTTGTTGGCGGCCAACACCTTGGCTTTGTTCATAGAAGGACCTACATAGCTGAGCAGCACAGGCAGGAAGACGAGTCCGTGCATGGCCCCCAGCAGCACTATGGCCAGGTACATGCGGAAGTAGAAGATCTGGAAGATCTTGGATTTGGACAGGGCCAGAACCAGGATGCCACCAAACTTGGCTATTGTGATCCCAGTGAACACTGAGCTGCCCATGCCGGCCAGAGCCTCCTCGGCGCGCTCCACCCTGTTGCTCTTCATGCTTTGGGAGAAGGCCCGCACAATGTGACTACAGAACTCTACGGAGATGCCGCAGCTCATGACAAGGTTGACCAGGGACACAGCGTTGAGGCTGATGCCCCACAGCCACATGACCCCAACCATGTTGAGCAGGATCATAGTGATGGTGACGGTGACGAGCAAGGCTGCCAGCAACTCAAAGCCCAGCAACACCACGGACACTACAAAAATGGCCACCAGTGACACGCACAGGCTCACGGTCGTGTCGTGAGCCATGGTCAGGTACTGCTCATAGAACACGTAGAATACACTGTAAGGGAAAACTTTGTGGCCCACAGCCTGTGTTATGTTGTCAGCCAGAGCACGGGCCGCCTTCAGGGCGTTTATGAAGTCTGGTGAATCTTTCAGGATGGTGTGGTAGGCCATGAAGTGGGTGGCTCCTACACCTGCGTCATTTGGATGCAGGTCCACCGCTGTGCTGTAGAGCGCACTGCCACCTTTCGGACATGTGTCGGTGGGGATGTCGGACAGAAACATGGGCAGGAACCGCAAGAAGTCTTCCCCTTCAGGCCTAATTTTTCTGCCGGTACTTTCTAGACAGTCAACAAGCTCTTCCTTTGCATTCTCCACTGAGGAGTTGCAGAATGCACCCGTGGAGTCAAAGTATTTACAGCAACCCGACCAGGGACTCACCCAGTCAAAGTAGTCATCGATCCAGGAGAATGGTGTGGAGGCAATAGCAGTGTAGTCGCTGATGAGAGAGGCAGAGTGGACCTGCAGGACCAGGGAGTTGTTGTTGCAGCCCACTCCTCCACACACAGTGTTCTGACCATCCACGCTGCTGTAATTGACCCCCTCCTCCACCACAAAGTACACCGGAGGTCCAGCGTGGAGGTACATGCTCAGGTTATTAAAGTACTGCAACACATAGGAGTCATCCGGCATGGCCAGTTTCTGGTCCATGCCAATCTCTACTTTATTCACCACAGCAATACTGAAGAAGGTCAACCCCACAAACACTGCTACTACTAAGGGTCGAACCGATTCCCCGAGGATAAAGGGGGCATATTTCTTCCTGAAGAAGCGGAAGAGGAAGCCATCAGTCTTTTCTCCCTGATCTTCTGGAAGTTTCACACAGCAAATTATATCCAGACGATTCTCCTCCTGCCTTCTGACATCCAGGCCAAGCAGGCTGATGAAGCAGCTGATCTGCATCAGTAAATTAACAAAGATGGCCAAGCCGGAAAACATAGAGAAAGTCCTCACCGCCGGAATGTTAGAAATGGATCCAAGGAAGAAGACCACAGTCTCAGACAGGGAGCACAGGAGCATGGTGGGGGCTACATCTCCCAAGATACGACCGATCTGCTGGTGCAGCTCTTCCTGATCCCTGCGCTCATCCCTCTGGTACGCCTGCACTAAGATGAAAATGTTGTCCACGCCAACAGTCAGCACCAGGAAGGGGATGACCTCGATGATGATGAGGGTGAGTGGGACCCCAGCATAGCTGAAGATGCCCAGGGAGCAGGCCACAGAGATCAGCACAATCAGGACGCCGGCTATCGCGAGAGAGATCTTAGAGTCCACCAACAGTCGTCTGAGGCTGTGGATATGACCAAGAGCCACGGATATGTACATTAACATAATGACGTTGCTGAGTGCTATGGTGCTGATGTCACTGTTGCTTTGCCTGTCAATCTCATCCTCTATACTTCTCTCTGCGTTAAATGCTACGATAAGGTTGGGATTGCTGTAGCTCTTCAGAAAGCGGATGAACTCCTCCTCCCATGCCTTAGCTTTACCCATCTTGACAGTGTCATTGTGGTAGTTGTTAACAGGGAACATGATCACTAAGGCTGTGGCGTTGTTGTAGTTTTTGTCATCGTAACCCCCCAGAGACAGATGGGGGAACACTGGGCCTCCGAAGGTGCCTAAACAGTCAAGGCTCAGTGGAGAAGTGGTACACTTGAGGAAATGCTTGTGAAAGTTATTTAGGTTAGCGGGGTTATTCTGGAAGTAGTTGAGCATGCTGAAGATGGCACAGTTATCATTGTACGGGGCCAGAGGAGCCATACAAATATCCCTGAGGGTTACGCTCTGTCCGTCGTACTCGGCTACAAGGCCCTCAATTTCAAGCTGCAAATCCAGCACCTGTTGTAGGACGCGCTTGTCAAAGATGGCTCCAAAAGGCACATCGGGCCCTGATGAGGGCTGATAGATGAAGGTGCTGTCGAGCGGTGTGGTGATGATGAGATGCTCGATTCTGAAGAAGGGTCCAAAGTGGCTGTCAAAGAAGTCCTTCTCTTGGCGTGCTCGGCTATTGGGGGCCGACCAGAGCTCAACAGGGTCAGTGATGATGGTCATGTAGACCAGTCCTGACAAGGCGGCTGCAACCATGACCAGGGTGGTCAGTGTAACCAGCAGGGGCCTCCGCACGCAGAAAGAGCCCCAGGCTGTAAAGAAGAGCCGCATGGCATTCTCAAAGCGCTCCCCAAGCATTTCCCAGTGTGACGCATCTTGATCAGGGTTGTCTTTTTTCAGAGACAGTGGATTATTGCTGTCCAGTGAAGTGCCATATTCAGAAGTTCTTTTCCTGTACCACCAGGCTCCCAGCACAGCGGCAATGAAGATGAAGAGGAAGGCCACATAAGAGATGCACATGATTACAAACATGGCATCGATGCTAAAGATTGTCCAGGGAGAAGGCAAATGGGGGGGAACTGGCTTGAGGCAGACATCGGGGCAGTCCTGGCAGGAGCAGGGACCCAAGCCATCTTCCAGGCGATCTGCACAGGAGAAAGTCTTGTTGTTCATAGGATTAAAGCCAGACACTGGGACATCAGATAATATGGGGTCTATGGTGAAAGGAGGCGGAACCATATCATTTTTTAACATGAACTGGAGCATGTGGGAGGGTCTGCAGTCCTCGACTGCAACACCCTCACAGAACAGTCCCATGGCTGTATCTTCTAGGATAGGCACATGCACACCCTTACAAGAATCGAACATGGCATTAGCAAATGTCTCTCCAATGTAGTACTGCACTTTCACCACGTTGGTCTTATTGAGTTCTGGTTCTGAAGTGAACTCTGTGGCATTCATAAATTGACTCTGTCGGGGGCTGCATGTCAGCTCACAGAACATGTTCATCATGTTGAACAAACAGGCAGGGCACCGACCAAAGAATAAGTATAGTAGCTTGGCATCCTCTTCGAGAGAACGGAGCTGGGCAACGTCACAGCACAAACGTCGTTCTCCATAGTCATATCCAGGGCATAACTTCTTGAGAAGTGCTTTTGCATCTCCAGCTTCAGAAGGCAACGCTATGCCTTCGGAAAGCAGTGGTTTGGGTGGACCCGTGTAATTACAGTTGTACTTGTTCTCAGACTCTGGATTGTCTCCACACTGACCATACCACACACAGTGCTGGGCCTGAACCACTGCCAAGGGAATCAAAAGGAACAATAAAAACACATAGTTTGTCCCAATCTTCCCTCTTACTGAACCCATTTAGAGTGGCTGTCTGGGAATCGGAATTGGACGGCGGTCCGATCCTCGGCTCCTCCAGTGCTTTGTGTCAAAGTGTCCCTGACTGAGCAAGACAACTTAACCCCTAATGGCTCCCTGGGTGCTGTTAAAACAGTCGTCCACTGCTCTTAATAGGGTGAGTAAATAAGCTAAAAGACCTTAGAACAGTAAATAAGACCTCAAACTCCATACACCTTCTGCATCGGTACGCTTGGTGGGTCTCTCTCTAGACCTTATATAATCTTGACTGAGCTCTGGTCTGACGCCACACACAACACAAACTGTTGTCATGCATGCATACAAATCCCGATTTGCACAGTTGTCCTTCTTGGATCCACTGAATACTAATGCAACTTTCCAGCAAAAAACGTTGTAATATAACGGGCAAGCTAACTGTAATATACCTGGTGGCCTATCAAAACACACAATCAACAGTAAACTGGACAAATTAAACATAGACATCAAAAACTGTTTGGGTAGGAGTGCTTCATTAACTAAAAAACAAGACATTGGATAAGTTTGACATTAAGATAGGGATATATCCAATGTCATATTGGATTACAGTGTGTGTGTGTGTGTGTGTGTGTGTGTGTGTGTGTGTGTGTGTGTGTGTGTGTGTGTGTGTGTATATATATATATTTGTCTGTGCAAAGATTATTCTTTACAGTGCTGGCACTCGGATATATAGCCATATATGGAGATCCAGTTGTCCAGAACCGCTGATATACCCATATATGGGCATATACTGATGACATCAAGGTCCTCCATATGTGAACACAAAGGGACACAGGAAGACAGAGAGACACATATAGAGATCTCAATATATGAGCATAAAAAGGACACATCAAATCCCCATTTTACTGTCATCAATATAATGTCATAGCCTGGACTCCATATTTGGGCATAGTCGGTTGGATAGGCGGTTGTCCAGAACCCCGTTCCTACCGATACGCCCATAGAGGCATATATGGAGATCCGGCAGTCCAGAACCGTATACTATCTGGAGTACCCTGATGTCCTAAATATGACATCATAGTACTGGCGTTATATAGACTGCCTGGACTCCATATTTGGGCATGCCTGACACAGAACTACTAAAAGGGACACAGACAGATACGGAAATCTCCATATATGGGCATAAAAGGGACACAGATGGGTACAACAGGTACATGGGCAACGGGTACGACGGGTATTGCATCTCACATTTGAAGTTTATAACTCAAATCACCCTCCCCCTCTGAACATACAATCAAGACTCCTCAGTCGTATATTATCGGTAGAAACGGAATACCATTTTGTAAAGTGACATAAAGTTTTAACGTAACCATGAATTATGCAATTAACGTAATCTCTATCGTTACCCACCGCAAAACCCGAACCCGTCCGTGTATTAGAACGGAGCTGTGTGGACCCACGACAGCCACGGATTACCCGATAAACAAGCGTTTTTATTCTAGGATGTCATGGTGTGTTGCTAACTTGCTGATTACAGTGGATTAATGTTTTAAATCCATATAGGATGGGATGTTATTGTTTACAACAACAGAAGCTTGTTCGTAACATGCTCATGATTACTAATTAGTACTGCACGTAGCATTCCGCTGTAGCACCCATCGGCAGGGCTGGATTAACACCTCTCAGTGCCCCATGGCACTGTAACTGCAATGGGCCCCCCCTCATGACATTTGACATCATTTATTTATTTCATTCGTATTAGATAACTGCAAGATGGGGATTTTTTTTGTAAAATAAAGAAATAAATAAATTATATATATATATATGTATATATATATATATATATATATATATATATATATATATATATATATATATATATATATATATATATATATATATATATATATATATAATATATATATATGTATATATATATATATTTATTTATATAGGACAGGGGAGGATGGACTTCCACAATATGGCCATGCCATTCAAAGCCCTCCATGCAACCGCTTTCCTCCTGTTGTCTTTAGAGGTGAATGTTCCGGGAGGGTTTTATAGATGATAACCTGCTTCTCTTGGCCTTCAGCGCAAGACCAACTTTGGCAAACTCTAAAAACTCCTAATGGTCAAATAGCAGGATAGCATTTCATCTGCATAGTATAAGTCTGTTAGGAGAGGACTAAAGCAGGGAGTCTAGATGACCCAGGCAGACTATCCACACACGGAGTTCTGATCATCTAGGCTGGTGTACAGTAGGTGACCCCCCCCTCCTGGAGGTCCAGTGTGAAGGTACAAGCTACTTCATGTCACACACCATTTGCACTCCTGTAACTTTCACCAGCTATATAAAAAAAAGGATTCATCCAGTGCAATATACAATTGCTAAAAAGTGCATTTAACTGTAAATATTTCATCGCTAATGTTGAAGTATTTTTGCCAGACCCAGGGGGTCAGGCCTACATGAGGCTTTGTCTGTCCCTCTTTTCCTCCCGGTCAACGTTTTTCCTCCCGGTCCCTCTTTTTGATTGGCCAAGCTTAGCGTGACATAGTGCTCTGATCTTCAGATTTCAACTTATAAAGTGGTTTGTAGGTGTGTTACATACTAGGAATTTATTCTGGGTCTGGCAGAACCAGGTCTCCTGGTTATTTTATTGACTATTGTGATGGGTTTTTATTCTTTTTTGTCTCGAAGGCATGGGGGAGAGTATGTTTTACCCTCCGTCCGTCCGTGTGTCACCAGCTGTGATCGGCTAGCGAGACACATGATGACATGATGACATCACTCATATCATACCTACCTGACCTGGCGGAGACCTTTTTTTCTAGTTTAAATATATTTTTCCTATATTTTTCCGTCCTCGTTTTATTAAATACTGCTAAATGGAATGGATTGCTAATCTAAATTAGCACTTGTGAAAACAGCATTATTCAATTTCTTTACTTTGTAAATCAGGTATACATGTAATTAGTCACTATACAGGTATAAGCTTGTATACAAGGCCTTTGGTTCTCTTATTCCCAATCCCAAGTGTGTTACAACGAGGCAATGCAGAATGACCCAGTGGAGTTGACGTATACATAGCAGAGCGACTGGGGCTTCAACCAGTCAAAGTAGTCATTGATAGGGCGTCCACTGGCCTGGCGGTCCGGGCGCGTGCCACATGTGGGCTCTGGTGCGGCCCGGCAACGTGTTGCGG
Source organism: Gymnoscopelus braueri (assembly GCF_963280865.1). Classification (NCBI taxonomy): domain Eukaryota; kingdom Metazoa; phylum Chordata; class Actinopteri; order Myctophiformes; family Myctophidae; genus Gymnoscopelus; species Gymnoscopelus braueri. The sequence goes on from NC_137624.1 coordinate 28,548,779, forward strand.
GTTCGAGTCCTGATCTCGACAGCCTTTGCTGCGTGTCACTCCCCGCCTCTCTCCCTGTTTCCTGTCTCCACTGGTGCAAAAAAAAAAAAAACGATCCAGGACGATGGTGTGAAGGCAATAGTTAGTTGTGGGTTAGTGACCCACTCCTCCAACACAAAGTACACCGGAGTTCCAGCCAAGGACGTAAATGCTCAGATTATTTAAGTACTGCAACACAAGGGAGTCATCCCGCATGGTTTCCGCAACTTTCCGGTCCAGTCTGATCTGTACTTTATTAATCACAGCAATTCTGTACTGGAAACACCTTAGGCCACAATCTGAACTGGGAACTCAATGCAGAATAAGTTCTTGTCTGTATCATCTCTCAGTTGCCATCTTATGGTCAGCTTCAATGAGGGATACGATGTCTTCACAGGCAGCTGCGTCTCATAGCGATAGGTCCTCTGCGCCTCAATGGGGCACTCAATTCCAGATTTGCAGCCATCGTCCTCAGGGAGTTTGAAGCGTTTGGGGACACCCAAAATGATTCCGTGGACATATGCTTTGCTTGTTCGGCTCTGCACACGACTGGCGAATGTCACTTGGATCCTGTAGTTCTGCCCTTTGCGAAGTTCGCATGGTTGACTAGGACACGGATGAACATCAACCAGGGCCACTTCTCCAGAAGGAGATCCACAGTCATCATATTTGATTTCATGTGCACAAGTGAGCACTATCACAGAAAACAGAACGATCAAAACGGTTCGTAATTCCATGGTGTCTGGATTCGAGAGATGAGGTCAGAATACAGGAAATAAAACCAAATGAGATTCAGCGAGATAATAGTCATAAGCGTGAATATATAATGTTTAACATAGCTTTGCTCTGACGTCACACAAAACACATAATGTTGCTATGCATGCCTACCAACTTCAATTTGCACAGCTGTTCTCCTTGGATCTACTGCAGGGGTCTTCAACAGGGGGTCCGGGACCCCTAGGGGGCCCTCAGAGTTACTACAGGGGAGCCGCCAAATCTTTGTGTGATAGGATACTTTTTTTTTTACATGAACCACTTGAACCCTAGCATCCCTATTCTAAGAAGAACTTTGGTTAAACATTGCAGATCTACAAGCTTACAATGCCTCGCAGCGCAAGGCGTTGTGAGCAGCAGCTTGTAGATCAGCTATTTTCGGCAAAGAGTTTGATATAGAGGGAAAAAGAGCAGACCGAGAGTGAAAGGTCATGTTTACTAAGTACTGGTAAAGGTCTGAAAATACACATTAACATGAATCCAACATACACTGATGACAGTGCTGTCAAACAAGTCTATGAAGCTATCTATGAAATCTATGGAAAGGTTTAATCTAACGGCAAGCTAACCGTAACCTATCCTAACACACAATCAACATGAAACTGGACAAATTTGCTCGTCGTATCCAGAACTAGCAAGAAAAGTCAAATTTATCAGCTTCAATTTGATAATGTTTCAGTTCCAAATGTGTCTGTTTGTTTTTGTTTTTGTTGCATTGCTTCCAAATTCAGTAGTTTATCCTGCGTATCCTGTATGTGTTCTCTCCTGATTGGACCTGAAAATATTTCTTTCTGTTTATTAAAGGGCTGGAGAGACGGGAAGTCCTGTGTTACTGAACAAACACTCTATAGCAATGATTACTATGGGAATATACAGTTATTTAACACGTATTACTATTGACATAAAACATGACATGTACGTGCATACATACAGTACGTCCTTCTATGGTTAACGTATCTCGAGAATTGTCCAAACGACCAACTTCAAACTTGGCACGTGGGTCGCCGCTGATCCCAGGGACATTTATATGACCGGTGTCAAGTTGGTTGGATAGGCGGTTGTCCAGAACTACCGATCCAAACGATATGCCTCTCTCTGAAGACGGGGAGGGTGCCGCAACTGTGGCAATCTTCCTGCATTGTCCCGGTGCCTAAGAAAAGTCGCACCTCGTGACTACAGGCCAGTGGCTCTGACATCAAAGGGCATGAAGACCTTTGAGCGTCTGGTACTGAATCAACTGAGACCGATGGTGAGTGAATACCTCAACCCCCTTCAGTTTGCATACCAGGCGGACATTGGGTTTGATGATGCCATCATCTACATGCTAAACAGGGCATTCACACACCTTGACACCCTGGGCAACACAGTCAGAATCATGTGTTTTTACTTCAACACTATCCAGCCACAACTGCTTGCTGAGAAGCTTGCGTTGATGATGTGGACCACGGCTTGGTGGCATGGATCACAGACTACCTCTCGGGCAGACCGCAGTATGTGAGACTGCAGGGTTGTCAGTCGGAGGTGCTGGTGAACAACACGGCTGTCCCCAGGGCACAGTGCTGTCACCTTTCCTGTTCACCCTATACACATCTGACTTCCGATCAACTCCAAGACATGTCCCCTACAGAAGTTCTCAGATGACACTGCGGTGGTCAGCTGCATCTCAGGTGACAACACTGTTGAGCACGATAGCATGGCGAAGGACTTTGTGGACTGGAGCGAGGCAAACCGCCTCCGGCCCAATGCTAGCAAGACCAAGGATGATGGTGGTGGACTATGGCACGACCAAGAGGGTACCTCCGGTCCCCAGCACCATAAATGCTGAGGTGGTGGAGATTGTAGCCAACTACAAGTTTCTAGGAGAGCACCTGAACAGGTTGTTGGACTGGTCTGACATACTCTAATGTAGGAGCAGGCTGTTCTTCCTGAGAAGACTCAGATGTTTTGGCGTGTGCAACAGGATGCTGCAAATAGCTGGTGAGGAAGGTGGGCTCCGTCGCGGGGACCTCACTGGAGGGGGTGGCTAAGGTGCGTACAGTGAGGAGGCTGGACGCCATCATGGCAAACACCTCCCTCTCCCTTCACAAGGATATAGTGGGGCATCCCGGGGTAGATTCACTTACCCCGGGTGGAAGTGTTTGAGACTTGGCATGTCTTTTGTGCAGGTAGCTATGAGGATTTACAACGAGACACACGTTGGTCGCTCTGCCAGGTCAACTGTCTATAAAGAATACATCACATGGATGCACCTGGGACATATCATCAGTGTTGTAGCCTGAGGTCATAGGGTGTTTCGGGTCTCGCAACATACACCCTCGCCCAGGTGACCCAGCCGGGGTTGATCAAGCCCCAACGTACGTCCCAGGTAGCTACGCACGGTCAGTCCTATAGGGAAAGACAGGGCCACTCAGTCCGCTTCTCTGGAACTACTCTGCCGGAACTCGGGGAGGCTCTGGCACGTGGAGGGACTAGGCTCTGTGGGTGGCCTCCTGGCCGGGCTCCTCCTTCGTCTCACCAGGTCCAGGACCTGAGCGCTGTACCAGATCCGCTGCACCAGATCCGCTGCACCAGATCCGCTGTAACACCTCGATCCAAACATTTCCTTCTGGTGTGATGGTTCCTTGGGCCGGTTTGCTTGAATGGCCCTCCTAAAGGCGTCACTGTGGGTTTGTTGAGCTTCTTCCTCAAGGAAGACACAGGCTGGGGGCGCTAACCCATACTGCTCCCGGTCATATAACTTGGAATAAAAGATGTACCAAGGACTCTGACCTCTAATTACACTTAGATAGTTATTGTACTGATTGCACTGTGGACACTTTGTCACTTTTCTTTGCATTGCAGTGATTGTACTGGTTGCACGGTTTGACAGGACACTGTAACCTGGTGTTATTGTTATTTTTCTGCATAGTGCAGGATAGTTTGTACAGGTGTATACTTTTGTTCTTTAGTGATGGTGGATCTTATTGTTATGTCTTACCTTTGTATTGCTGTATACATTCCTTACTCTGTATCTGTAACTATGTAACTCTGACTGCTGTGCTGCCTCTGGGTGACTGAAATTCCCCTGTGCGATCAATAAAGGTATCTATCTATCCATGCCCATATATGGGCATGCCCATTGTGCTTATATGTTGTAGTCTGGACCCCTCATTGTTGGTGAGGCATCCTCACATCCAGTGCAATATACAACTGCTAATAAGTGCATTTAACTGTAAATATTTCATTACTAATGTTGAAGTATTTTTATTTTATTAGTGTGGTTGCCCTAACAGGGCAACCAGACTATAGTAATCCTTACACTTTATTATTGTAGATAAACTTTATTTTACACCGCATCTCCTCCCACAGTTTATTTTTCCCAATTTAGTGACATATGTAAAAATGACCGGCTTCACCGGGAATCGTGAGCTTGTATTTTGCTAAGAGATTGGTTGCATAGTTTTATTGATATTGATTTATTAGTGCATTAAATGTCCCCATCCACTTTAATGGAAAAGTGAAAAAACTCAAATTCAAGTATTTTTTTCTCAGAAACCGTAAGAGCTAGAGTTACCAGATTTGGAGGGGAGGTTCATAATTTAGTCCGAAATTATCTTAAAAATAATAATCACACCATTCGGCCTCATGGTGGCGCTATAACAGCCCACTTTACGTTTTGGCCTATAACTTTTGTCCTAGAATAAAAATCTTTTTATCTTTTCCCCTAGATTCCTTGGGTCATGACGCAACTCCCCATATAGGCCACGCCCATTTGCGTCAGGATAGATTTTCCGCCATTTTGAATTTTCTTCAAAACACACTTTTAGCTCCTCTTCCCACATATTTTGGTCAAATTTCACAAAAATCAGTACACATGATCTCTGGACCCATGCGATAATCTGGACAGAAACAGAATTTTGATAGTCCATACCGTTCGTCCGTAAATGGCTTCCAGAGTTAGCGGAAGGGGCCCGTATTCCAAAAAAGGCCACAAATCACGAACGAAACGTCCAGTCAATCCCAAATTTGAATCACATGTCAAGGGTGGTTTACGCAACAAATCCCCAAAAGCATTTCCACTTTGATCCATAGGGGGCGCCACAAATGCTCAAAATGTAAGCGTTTGATGCAAAAACCTTATGTTGGGGGGATCAATCCTCTCAAAATGAAACGCAAGTGATCTCAGGAGTTATGTGACAATGTAATTGGCGCAGCCTCCGACGGTATTCCTCCCAACGTATTCCTCGAGTCCCGGCGGCAGCGACCCGCGACTCACGTCGGCGCAACCACACTCTGCAATTGCCCTGAATTGCGACGTGTCTAGTTGACTATTGTGATGGGTTTTTATTATTGTTTAAAGAGCTGGTGCCATGTTTTTGCACTTTTTCTGTTTTTCATGTGTCTATGAGGTTGATAGAACTTCATAAAGCCCCCCGGTGGTGTTTTTATGGTGTTTTATGTCTTCTCTGACTATTTGGAGTTTCTTCCTGGAGGCTGAAACCTTGAGGGTCAAACGTGCCAATAGAGAAACAGCGCTTTAGTGACATCACAAAGCCATACCCTCCCCCTCATTATCATAACACAACAGGTGTGGGCATGAGGAGGAGGAGGGACTAGGACAGGTGGGTGGTGCTAAGGTGGTGGAGGAGGTGCTAAGGTGAGAACCAGGTATACTTAATGAACTGGAGGAGTGTCCACATAAAAACATAATTTTAACCAATTCTGTACACTTTTTTTTTGTTGAAAAAAATCCTTACATAATAATAATACCTTATGATCAGGTTTTAGGGTCATATATCATGGCACCCCATCTTTAAAATATATTTTTCCTTCCTCGTCCTCGTTTTATTGTATTTTATGCTTTAATACTGCTAAATGGAGTGGATTGCTAATCTAAATTAGCACTTGTGAAAACAGCATTATTCAATTTCTTTACTTTGTAAATCAGGTATACAGGTATAAGGTAATTAGTCACTATACAGGTATAAGCTTATATACAAGGCCTCTGGTTCTCTTATTCCCAAGTGGGTTCCACTGAGGCATAGCAGAATGACCCTGTGGAGTTGACGTATAATCAGCAGAGCGACTGGAGCATCACCCAGTCAAAGTAATCATTGATCGGGCGCCCGCTGGCCTGGCGGTCCGGGCGCATGCCGCATGTGGACTCTGGTGCAGCCTGGCAGCGTGTTGCGGGTTCGAGTCCCGATCTCGATGGCCTTTTGCTGCGTGTCACTCCCCGTCTCTTTCTCCCTGTTTCTCTCGGTTTCTACTGGTGCTATCAATGAAGGCAGAAAAAGACCCCAAAAATATCTTTAAAAAAAAAGGAGTCATCGATCCAGTACGATGGTGTGAAGGCAATAGTTTCATAGTTATTATTTACTGATGAGAGGTGGAGTAGACTTGCTCCACACACAGTGCTGTGCCACAATCTGAACTGGGAACTTAATGCAGAATAAGTTCTTGTTCGTATCATCTCTCAGTAGCCATCTGACCTGACATCTGATCGAGGGATACGATTTCTTCACAGGCAGCTGCATCTCATAGCGATAGGTCTTCTGCTCCTCAATGGGGCACTCAATTCCAGATTTGCAGCCATCGTTCTCAGGGATTTTGAAGCGCAAGGGAGCATCCGAAATGATTGCGTGGACATGTGCTTTGCTTGTTCGGCTCTGCACACGACTGGCGAATGTCACTTGGATCCTGTAGCTCTGCCCTTTGCAAAGTTCGCACGGTTGATGAGGGCACGGATGAACATCAACCAGGGCCACTTCTCCAGAAGGAGATCCACAGTCATCATATTTGATTTCATGTGCACAGGTGAGCACAATCACAGAAAACAGAACGATCAAAACGGTTCGTAATTCCATGGTGTCTGGATTCGAGAGATGAAGTCAGAATACAGGAGATAAAACCAAATGAGATTCAGCGAGATAGAAGTCATAAGCGTGAATATATAATGCTTAACATAGCTTTGCTCTGACGTCACACAAAACACATAATGTTGCTATGCATGCCTACCAACTTCAATTTGCACAGCTGTTCTCCTTGGATCTACTGCAGGGGTCTTCAACAGGGGGTCCGGGACCCCTAGGGGGTCCTCAGAGTTACTACAGGGGGGCCGCCAAATCTTTGTGTGATAGGATACTTTTTTTTTTACATGAACCACTTAAACCCTAGCATCCCTATTCTAAAAGAAGAACTTTGGTTAAACATTGCAGATCTACAAGCTTACAATGCCTCGCAGCGCAAGGCGTTGTGAGCAGCAGCTTGTAGATCAGCTATTTTCGGCAAAGAGTTTGATATAGAGGGAAAAAGAGCAGACCGAGAGTGAAAGGTCATGTTTACTAAGTATTGGTAAAGGTCTGAAAATACACATTAACATGAATCCAACATACACTGATGACAGTGCTGTCAAACAAGTCTATGAAGCTATCTATGAAATCTATGGAAAGGTTTAATCTAACGGCAAGCTAACCGTAACCTATCTTAACACACAATCAACATGAAACTGGACAAATTTGCTCGTCGTATCCAGAACTAGCAAGAAAAGTCAAATTTATCAGCTTCAATTTGATAATGTTTCAGTTCCAAATGTGTCTGTTTGTTTTTGTTTTTGTTGCATTGCTTCCAAATTCAGTAGTTTATCCTGCGTATCCTGTATGTGTTCTCTCCTGATTGGACCTGAAAATATTTCTTTCTGTTTATTAAAGGACTGGAGAGACGGGAAGTCCTGTGTTACTGAACAAACACTCTATAGCAATGATTACTATGGGAATATACAGTTATCTAACACGTATTACTATTGACATAAAACATGACAGCACCAGCTTTAAATAGTTCAAAACATTTTAAACGTGAAGATTCAGAATAATGGTGCTGATCGGTTGAGCGGTTTGCAAGATTACCCCCGGACAAACAGACAGGGGGCCCTATTTTAACAGCGGAACTTAACTTGTGCCGTGGTGGTATGTCCAGTGCAATGGTCCTATCTAGAGTATGCTATGTGGGCGCTATGTATCTGCGCCCCGCGCTAAGGGCCCTGAATTAGTTATAGGTGTGTTTTGGGCGTTACATTAACAAAACCAGAGTTTTGGGTTTCATTAATGTTTTTATTTATATAGTTTTCGAGAACTATGAGAACCTGCGGTTGTGCCATGGCGCATTCCTATCTACTGTAGGTGGCGGAGAGCAGAAGAGGCACAGAATGCTTTTCTAGCGACAAAACCTGCCCTGAAAAAATGTCCTCAATGAAGTGAAAGCATGCAAGCTTAAAATCTACGGGAGCAGCATTAATAATGTGATATAATGATGTCAGGAAACACGGGTGAAAAAAAAGCTCTCTGCTTACCGAAACGTTAAAACGAGAGTTGTCCCACAACAACACAGTGCATGGCCGTTACTGTGGTCAGACTCACTGTAGTCTAATGTCAAACAGATGCATCTATGATATCTTGACATATCAACTTAATTCATATGCTCATTCTCAGTAAGGTTATTATATAATAAATGCATGCCAGTGCGTTACATGACCCTTGGATCTCCAAATATTTATCAGCGTGGATAACAGATAAAGAATGGCACAATGACGCTATGGATTCACAACATTATGTTATGAGAGGTAGGCTATTCGAGAATACTAGACCAGAACTAGCAAGAGTGCCCGTTGGGCAGCGGCCTAGTCACGAATGATGCAAGTTAGCCCAACCGGTTATGCAATAGCCATTGTCAGGACTACCCGTTGTACCCGTCTGACTGTCTGTGTCCCTTTTATGCCCATATGGTGATTTCTGTATCTGTCTGTCCCTTTTATTCCCATATATGGAGATCAGTGTCAGGCATGCTCAAATATGGAATCCAGGTCAGTCTATGATGTCAGTACTATGACGCCATATTTACACCATATATGGGGGTTTGCAGTTTTATTGATAATTTTTAAAGATCTGCTGATCCGACCGACTTCCCATTTGACTCATCACTCCCTCGGGTCCTAATACAACTATGGATCATTGGAACATTTGGTTCAACATTGGTTATTAATTTTTTCCATTTCCAGAAAAGCAACCGTTTTGGACATACGAGGTTTCCACCCGACAGTGATGACATGTAAACTCTTCAGAGTTAAATGAACACTGAGGTTTTATTTCGTGCTTTTGTGCGTGCGTCCGTGCGTGCGGCGCGGTGCGGTTCGGTGGGGTGGGGTGCGGTGCGGTGGGGAATGGTGGGGTGCGGTGGGGTGGAGGCATAATTTGGGCACACAGGTTTGGCACCAGAACAGAAGAATGTCCCACAGGTGACAGGGCTTTAACGAGTCTCTTCCACTCTGCTTTTATTAGTGGAGCGTTTCTCCTTTCAAGGTACGAGGAGTTGCTCTGGCTAACTGGACGCAGACTTTTGTTCCCCCCCCCCCCCCTCCTCCTCCTTTTTTTTTTTTTTTTTTTTGCCAATTTCCTTTGATTTAATTACTGCCATGTGCTGCAGACTGCCAGCACTCATTAAGAAGAACCTGCACACACATGGTCCTGTGTACCAAGAGAATGCTACACACACACGCAGACGCACACGCACATGCTCTCTCTCACACACACACACACACACACACACACACACACACACACACACACACACACACACACACACACACACGCACCCGCGCGCACACACACACACACACACACACACACACACACACACACACACACACACACACACACGCACACGCACACGCACCCACACACCTAAATACCCAAACACAGTGAAATGTACACAAACATACACAGTAGATGCATGCATGGACTGTACTGCACGCATGCACTCACTTAAGTGCCTTTTCCACTGGAAGATCATAACATTTCGCTGGATACAAATGCATGTGTAAATTGCATATATATGAATGGGTGTGAATGTAACGGGTAAAACACTTCATTCTCGTGCGAGAGGTGTCCATAAACACGCGGGACTAGGCCTTCAGGGATGATAAAATATGTATTTGGGGACCAATAGCAATAAATATCCATCTGCAGGCTGGCAGGCCGGCTAATTTAACTCTCCACTATGGTTGCAGCTCTCTCTCTCTCTCTCTCTCTCTCTCTCTCTCTCTCTCTCTCTCTCTCTCTCTCTCTCTCTCTCTCTCTCTCTCTCTCTCTCTCTCTCTCTCACACTCCCTACACACACAACGTACTGAAAGGAGTTGTGTTGCTTGTTTGCATCATAATTGGATACAACACCTGTGTGTGCAATCAATATATCGTTGTTGTCGGGCAGAAACCTCTTATCTCCATAACTTTTTGTGTATTTTTTGTGGTAAATAACGCCCTACTTGATACACATACTGCAAGTGTCACACAAAAGCATCAAAAGTAGCAGATCAGATAAACATTGCTATTATGCTCTTTCACTATATCCCATGCTCTCTCTTTCACTATATCCCATGCTCTCTCTTTCACTATATCCCATGCTCTCTCCATCCAGTAGGCACACCACCAAGCTAAATGCTGACATTGCATTGTGGTTTAGGTCAGGGGTCTTCAACAGGGGGTCCGGGATCCCTAGGGGGTCCTCAGAGTTACTACAGGAGGGCCGCCAAATCTTTGTGTGATTTTTTTTTTACATTAACCACTTGAACCCTAGCATCCCTTTTCTGAGGAGAACTTTAGCCAAAAATAGCAGATCTTCAAGCTCACAACGCCTCACGCTGCGAGGCGTTGTGAGCTTGTCGATCGGCTATTTTCGGCAAAGAGGTTTAGTGTAGAGGGAAAAAAGAGCAGAAAGAGCAGAAAGTTTACTATGTATTGACGGTTTGGTTAAAGGTCTGAAAATACACAAATAAATACACATAATGAAATCTATGAAAAAGTTTAATCTGCAACACAGTACTCCATGCATGGCATGATGATAAAAAAGAAGAAGATGTAGTTGCAACGAGCAAAAACAATAACAGCCATTCTGTAGGCTCGCCAGCCGTCTCTCTCTCTCTCTCTCTCTCTCTCTCTCTCTCTCTCTCTCTCTCTCTCTCTCTCTCTCTCTCTCTCTCTCTCTCTCTCTCTCTCTCTCTCTCTCTCTCTCTCTCTCACTGTGCACACATCGTGGGCTACTGAGCGTTACTTGTATCACACCAGTCAATGGAAACTCGCATCGCAGTTGGAATACAATCATGTGAAAAATACATTATTCTGCAAATCTCAGAAATCTCCAAAACACCCTATCTATGACGGATTCTGTCAACAGTTTTGCTGCGGAGTGCGGACAAAGGCAACCTCACCATCTCGCATACACACACACACACACACACACACACACACACACACACACACACACACACACACACACACACACACACACACACACACACACACACACACACACACTTCGTGCCGCGAGCTTGTACATCTGCTGTTTTTGAAATGTTTTGAACAATATCGAAAATGTTTGGAAAATGTTGAATAATCTTGAAAAACCTTTAACACAAATCTTCTCTTCTGGGGGTCCATGGCACAAAACATTTTCAGATGGGGGTCCGCGTCCACGGCCAAATGCATATCACTTTGGGGATCCTTGACGTGAAGAAGTTTGAGAACCACTGGTTTAGGTAGCTGTGAGATTGGTGGTATGAAATATACCAGCAATATCCCCACAGGATGGCAAAATGAAAAATACCAGTAGAATACTGGCTTTACAAGCGAGTGGAAAAGGGTTTTTGCAGTAGACACGTGGACCCCTCACCCCTCTTTCTCTCTTCAATTCAAAGGGGCTTGTGTGCGTGCGTGCGTGTGTGCGTGCCTGTGCATTTGTGCACATGTAAAGAGAGATATTTTGTTTTGATAGAGAGGGAAACAAAGCAAGAGGGGACAGACAGAGAAAGAAAGAGGAGATAGCGAGAGAGAGAGAGAGAGAGAGAGAGAGAGAGAGAGAGAGAGAGAGAGAGTTGTGAGGTAGCCAGTTGGCTGGCTGACAGCTCTTTAATTGGTTTTATAAATAATCAATTGATGAAGTAATTAATAATAAACTCCAAGTTTTAGACAGACTATCACTGAGAGACAGAGAGAAAGAGAGAGAGAGAGAGAGAGAGAGATGGAGTTTCATTCACACCTGTTACGCAAATACTTTATTCACGCATACAAACACCTGAAAGGTAATGGTAGAATAATGCCCAAAAAAGTGTATGGTAAACGTGAAGATGTCAGTACTCAGTAGACTGTCTGGACCAACACTGTCTCACTCCCCAAAAGTAATATTGTGACTACAACATGTGACGTGAAGGGGGTTAAAAAAGGCATAAGTTGACTTTTCGGGACTTCCGCGTTTAGCAATGCGGAACTACAGTTCTCAGAGTTTATGAAGATCAGTAAAAAAAAAGTAAATCATATATTCCCCGAAAGTCATATTCTGACTTTTTGGCCCACACTTCACGTCGCATGATACCCAAAAAGTCAAAATATGACTTTTTGTGAGACAGCGTTGTCTGGACCCATGAAGTGCTCACTTTCACCTATAGTTGTATGTGTGTAATTATGTGTATGCATACGTATTACAATGCATCGTCAAACTTAAACCAAAATGTAATAACCCACCCAAAGATGAATAACCTGTTTACACATTTATAAAAAGCACTGGATGACATGATAAGATGAGATGTTACCGACGTGGTTATGAGGATCAGGGATCTGCCTTATTCTACGACCATGTGTGCATGTGCATGTGTGTGTGTGTGTGTGTGTGTGTGTGTGTGTGTGTGTGTGTGTGTGTGTTTATGCATATTCTAGTGTGTGGAGCCATCGACATGATTGGATCAGCTGTGCTGGGTATCAGTCTGCTTGGCTGTTCCCTGCCTCTGATTGGTTCCCACATTCCAACACCTTACAGTCCAATCAGCACTCATTTGGCGCGGCTGTGTGTGACTGTGTGTGTGACTGTGTGTGTGACTGTGTGTGTGTGTATATTATAGTGTGTGTAAAGACAGCTCGCCACTTAGCGATTTTGCGTTGACACAACTGTTTATTCAGAAACCGTGAAGGGTTATTGTTTAACAGTTAAAGGTGATGTTAAGTGAAATTCTGTTGTTAACATGAGTGTTAAATAGCTCTATATATTCCCATAGATATGCTGACTGTTATTTATCTGTTATGTGTCTATGTAAAAATAGTGCCGACACATCTATGAAGCCATCAGAGCCGCACCATCACTTGGAGGCACCCATATCAGAATCAGAATAGACTTCACATCACTGGTTTACAGATGTAAAGAAATGTTTTTTTGCGTAAGCCATCATTCCATAAGCCAGTGGTTCTCAAACTGTGAGTCGGGCTCCCCAAATGATATGGAGGGAGGAATTGCTTCTTAAGGCCAGACCGCACCAATGCAACTAGTCGCAACTCCTTGCAACAAAACAGTTTTAAGGCCAGTCCACACCAATGCAACTCCTTGCACCTGCCATTTGGGATAATGGTTGCAAGGAGTTGCATTGGTGTGGACTGGCCTTATACAGTATGTGCAACATTGTTTTCTCACTCAACAGTAAACAAGAAAACACAAAAAACATAACATAACAAAACAGATTAAGACAGGGTATCTGCACCTTTCTTAAGTGACAATTTATGGACTTTTACGATCTTTTTAATACCCCTATAAAGGAAATAAATACAAACGTGAAAAGGCAAATGTAATCAACAGACTATAAAAATTGTCCAAATTGTCAAAGATTACAAAGAGTCGTTGTGAGCTTGTATCTGCTATTTTCGGCTCTGTTCCCATTGAATTTTCGGCTCTGTTCCCGCAGAAAATAGCTGATCGACAAGCTCACAACGCGTTGCAACGCGTTGTGAGCTTGTCGATCGGCTATTTTCTGCGAAAGCTTTCCCCACAATAACAGAAAACTGAAAAGAACCCTGAGGGACTCCGGTCAGACCATAATGGGGTTTAGGTGGTTAAGTGCATCAGTTGGAGAACCAGGTCCAGGAGTAAGTATTTGTACATTATCACTGATCCTTTCTTTTCACTTTAGGTAATTGTATGTAGCACACCAGGTAAAGGAGCTGCCAGTCTTTGCATTCTGTCCTGTGGACGGTGTGCCACAGATAGCAGGTGTAGGAGCTCAGAACGTGTCCCACCGACAGTGGAAAATAATGAACCCCTCATGATGACGTGAAATATAAATGTCATTCTATGCATGTGCAGAATGTGTCATGCTAAAATTATTTCATGCAAATTATGAAATGTAATAATAATAACGGCAATAATAATAATAATGATAATGATAATGATATTTAAATATATGTATTTATACATTCTAGATATCTATACATTCATTAAACAAATACTCTTAACACTCTGCATAGAGAGGATATGCCAATGACTGAAACTGAATCTAAAATGGCTGCCAATGCGTGCACGCACGCACGCACGCACGCACACACGCACACACACACACACAGACACACACACACACACACACACACACACACACACACACACACACACACACACACACACACACACACACACACACATGCTGTGAGACGGAGCAAGTTGGAAAGTTGACAAGAACAACAAAAACGACAACAAGCTACAGCTGGAATGTCGAGGTGTGTGTGCCTGCATGCGTGTGTGTGTGTGTGTGTGTGTGTGTGTGTGTGTGTGTGTGTGTGTGTGTGTGTGTGTGTGTGTGTGTGTGTGTGTGTGTGTGTGTGTGTGTGTGTGTGTGTGCGCGTGGGGGGGGGGGCAAACAGTGAAGAGGGGCTGCCGTTGCCCGGGTAACGCACAGGCTGCCCATGCCTCCTGCTACCGATGCCAAAAAACAAAACAAGATGGCGGCCGTTGAATTTTAATACTGAAAGAAGGGGAAAAAGGGATGTTGATGAAGGTGAATCAATCTGTCTTTCATTCTCCTCCTCTCTCTCTCTCTTATTTTCTTTCCGTCTGTAGTGTTTTGTTTTTTGTACGTATCTCTTTCTCTTTACGGGTCCTTTTGGTTCCATTTCTACTGTAAAATCTTTAGATTAATTAATTAGTTAAATTAACACTAAGTCTATTTGTCTCCATCAGCCTGAGTTTCCTCGACATCCAAAAGAAAAGAGAAAAGAAAACTGCCGATCTACATGCTCATAGTGTGTCACATCGCGACTCGTTTATGAGCTTGTCGCTCATTTATCTATTTTTGAAGACTTTTCAGAAATGTTCGCTTATAATGACATGTCCAAAAAATGAACGCCAGGTTTAATGAGGTTAAAAATACAAATAAAAAGTTTTGAAGTGGTTGCTGATTCATAGTGTAAATGTAAGTAAGACATTCAGTTAACATAAACAAACTTAATTTTATATATTATTCACATTTCAAAATAGACACTGCTTACAGGTATAGTAGCCATTTATAAAGCCTTTAGTTACCACTATTCATAATTACTATTATTCAAGTATGGTGAATATAACATTATAACATGATTTGTTACTTTCAGAAATATTCAGAACTATTACTTTATGAGTACACTAATTACAACTACAACATCAACTAAAACTACTACTACTACTACTACTACTACTACTACTACTACTACTACTATGAATACTACTACTACTACACTACTTACTACTACAATACTACTTCTACAACTACTACTATTAAACAAAGGTGGAATAATATGGAAAAGTATTTATTTGCTACCGCAAAACGTGCATCACTGAAATATATGTCTCTCTCTCTGTCTAACACACACACACACGCACACGCACACGCACACACACACACACACACACACACACACACACACACACACACACTCACACACACACACCTCAAAGATGCTTGTTTCTATGACAACGTGGTCCAACTTAATTTAGCAGCCATCTTAAGAGGTGCCAGTGCACCTGGGAATGTCAGTTCAATCATGGCTAAACCTGTGAGAAGACCTATTAAGATTATCTTATCTGGTATTAACTCATCTGGTATGATCTTAACTTATTGTACATCTGGTCTGACTCTTAACCTGTCTGATCTAACCTTATCTGAACTCAACTTATCTGGTCAGAACCTCCGATCCGACTCGTATGCCCATATATCGAGGGGGCTTGGAGCGCAATGGGCGTGAGTGACATTTTCAGAATTTTACAAGAGAGCTTTCCATAGATTGTAATTATTTAATTGAAAACAAACAAATGTTAAATTATCTATAGCCTACTTGCATACAGATTGCAGATTAGGCTACAAAGATCGCATTTTAAAATATAGATTTTTTATGTTTTTTTTTAATAATTACAATCAAGGAAAAGCTCTCCTGTAAAATTCAGAAAATGTCACTTACCCTTCGCGCTCCAAGCCCTCTTATGTGCATGCATGCCCATATATGGGCTTGACCGACTTCAAACTCGTGCATCACCGAGGACCCGGGGGAGTGATGCGCCGAGAGGGAGGTCGGTCGGATCAACAGATCTCAAAAAAAGATCTATAAAACCACGAATCACCATATATGGAGAACCCTGATGTCATCAATATGGCAACATAGTATGACGTCATAGTACTGACGTCATATACTGGCCTGGACTCCATATTTGAGCATATAGCTGACATGGAACTTCATATATGGGAATAAAAGGCACACAGAGAGACAGATACAGAAATCTCCATATATGGGCATGAAAGGGACACAGACAGACACATGGGTACTCTGACACGGTTACAACTGGTATTGCATAACTGGGTGGGGCATGCATTTTCAACTTGCAGCGTTCCCGAGTAGGCACTGACTAGCTGTTTAATTTAAAGATGCATTATACAGAAAACATTAGTCCATGTACATCGTAATCTATTATCAATACTACTACTAATAATAATAATGATAATTGTCATTATTATTTATATTTTTTCATAGTGAAAGTAAAACATTTAAGACTTTCATGTCAATTCATATAAAATAACATTAAGACTGATGAGAAAGAGTGTAGGACAGACAGTAGGAAAGCTGAGAGGCAGACAGTGTAGGAGAGACAGACCATAGGTCAGCTGAGAGGGAGACAGCGTAGGAGAGACAGACCATAGGACAGCCGAGAGGGAGACAGCGTAGGAGACAGACAGTAGGTCAGCCGAGAGGGAGACAGCGTAGGAGAGACAGACAGTAGGACAGCTGAGAGGGAGACAGTGTAGGAGAGACAGACAGTAGGACAGCTGAGAGGGAGACAGCGTAGGAGACAGACAGTAGGTCAGCCGAGAGGGAGACAGCGTAGGAGAGACAGACAGTAGGACAGCTGAGAGGGAGACAGCGTAGGAGAGACAGACAGTAGGACAGCTGAGAGGGAGACAACGTAGGAGAGACAGACCATAGGACAGCCGAGAGGGAGACAGCGTAGGAGACAGACAGTAGGTCAGCTGAGAGGGAGACAGCGTAGGAGAGACAGACAGTAGGACAGCTGAGAGGGAGACAGTGTAGGAGAGAGGAGACTAGAGGGATTTGATCAGGGACCAGCATGGGTGTGGGAACATTTTGTTGTGACCTGCAGTGACCCGTACACAAGACACTGAGGACTGTTTGGCTGAAAGCTAATTCCATCACTTTGTGACACAAAAATGATCACCTTTAACAGTTGTGTTTACTGTGAGAGACACAGAGGCAGGCACTGCTAAACTGTGTCACATAATTGATAATCCTTTGTGTTACTTTTGTGAAAATGATTGTACCCCAACACTACGTCTGACTAATGTTATATTAACAGTTGTTTGGAGTAAAACAGTAATGCTATCTACACATTACTGGAGCTTTTCCCCCCTGTGATTTGATGTTGTGTCTACTGTATAGTCTACTGTCTGAATCGATGTTGTGTCCCGGGTTGCCAGATCTGCTTATTATAATTTCCCCGTAAGATTTTATTTGAAAATAGCCGATCTACAAGCTCACAACGCGTCGCGACTCGCGATGCGACGCGTTGTGAGCTTGTAGATCTTTTTAAATAGCTGATCTTTTCAAATAGCTGATGTATATGTTAAAGTGCTCATGTGGCCCATAGTCGCTTCTTTTGGGCTGGTTTTCCTAGACCTGGTTGCTTGTTTCTCTCACAGAATCTGGCAACACTGGTTGTGTCTACTGTGTAGTCAGTCTACTGTCTGAATAGATGTTGTGTCTACTGTATAGTCTACTGTCTGAATTATGAGGGATTTTTTTTTGGGCGAACCCATTCCACTGCAAGGGTGTACTCAATGAACACTATTTGCATTCATCACAGTCCCCCTGAAGTTGGTCGAACCTTTTGTTGGGATATTTGTTTTTCTTTTTTTGGTTGCCAATGCGCGACCCCGACGGCACCCGTGACCCCACTTTGGGTCGCGACCCATAGTTTGAGAACCGCTGGTCTAATGTATGGTCTACTGTCTGAATGGATGTTGTGTCTAAGGTATATAGTCAGGGGATATTAAAAAAATCTTGGAATAAATTCCTTACCAAAAAAAATCTTCACCAATGTGTTTGTAAAGGTGTCTAGTAACACATCTCACAAAGACTGAAATGCAGTCCCCCTAGGAGAATTTTTGACAGCTCCTTAAAGT
Organism: Gymnoscopelus braueri; assembly: GCF_963280865.1. NCBI lineage: Eukaryota > Metazoa > Chordata > Actinopteri > Myctophiformes > Myctophidae > Gymnoscopelus > Gymnoscopelus braueri. The sequence continues at coordinate 28,567,071 of NC_137624.1, forward strand.
TGGGGTACCCACCATAACCTTGGTTAAAAAAAAATCCCAAAAAAAATCTAAATTTAATTCTGTTTTAAGTAGCATGTGAGGTGTCAAACTAGGGTGTTTTTATGATTCTGAATCCATTGCAAGCATTTGTTTTGCACCAAAACCACTCCTTGGGCTAAAAACGGCCCAATCTCAATGGGCTTTTTACACAAAAAGTATACCTGGAAAAGGATGGCTATGGCCGTTTTTAGCCCAAGGAGTGGTTTTGGTGCAAAACAAATTTTTTTTTTTAACCAAGGTTATGGTGGGTACCCCAACTTTAAGGAGCTGTCAAAAATTCTCCTAGGGGGACTGCATTTCAGTCTTTGTGAGATGTGTTACTAGACACCTTTACAAACACATTGGCGAATTTATTCCAAGATTGGAAAATATTCTGCTAATATCCCCTGACTAATAGACACATAGTCGTATTGAATTTAATTTAATACAGTCAATATGTCTGACTGTTGTGTGTGTGTGTGTGTGTCCTGTTGAATTAAACACGTTTAACTAATCACATCTCAAGATCTCAAGACAAAAATCATTCACATCTGCACGCAAAATGAGACAGTACTTCACACAGAGCAAAACCCCGGAGTTTTAATTTATCACTGAGAGTGAAGAAACTGATTTCATCTTTCACATTCTTCACATCCTGTCAAATCTAAGGAGATGGAACTCCTCCCTCTCCTCCCAACTGCTATCAATACTTAATGGACGGCGTTCTACATGAAGAGAGAGCGAGTAAAGACAAGGCTATATAGGGTGCAGTGATGTTACCACTTTCCACATTGTTCCAGGCAGCTGACAGCTTAACCCATTAAGGCCCGGGAACGCATCTGTGTGTCATTTTCAAGATTTCTTTGGCTATTGAAAAATAGCAGATATACAAGCTCATAGCGCGGCACCGAGTGCCGCGCTATGAGCTTGTAGATCTGCTATTTTTGAAAAATCGTGAAAATGTGTGCAAATCTTTGAATATATTTTTTAAGCAAACATTTTTAACTCAAATCTTTGGGGGGGGGGTCCCTGGAACAACATATTTTGAGATGGGGGTCCGCGGCCAAATACATATCATTTTGGTGGAAAAAGTTTGATAACCACTGATATAGAAACATACGTTTTTTCAAAAAGAATATCAGGATTTAGAAGACATTTGTAGAATCCCCTGAAGCAAAGATTTGAGTTACAAATGTTTGCTTTAAAAAATATCTATTCAAAGATTTGCAAATTTTCAAGATTTTCTTTTTTCGAAAATAGCAGATCTCCAAGCTCGCTTGTATATCTTGCTATTTTTTTAATAGCTAAAATAAATCTATAAAATGACACAGATGCGTTCCCGGTCTAAATGGGTTAAATCAAGCGCACCTCCAACGGTTCAAACGTTTGAGAGGGTTTCTCGACATCTGAATCTGATCGCGCTGTGCCTTATGATCCATATAAAAACTTAATAAGGATCAGGCTTTAGGCCTCCTGTGTTCCCCTGTCTCAGAAAAAAAGAAAAAAAAAGAAAATCTGTCTCCCTTCCTGTCTGTGTGACTGCCTGTCTTCCTGCTCACACAAACAGTAGAATTGTGAGTGTTAGTTTAACTCTGACTGTAAACATGGACCCTTTATGTATATACTCTAAGACAGTACTATAGACTAATATACTACAGTATGTGTTTCTTAATGTCCTTTTTGATGTTAAGAATTGTACTGCCCTGATTCATTCATTCAGTTTTAAAACTTTAATGGTTGATTTATATAATTCACATTTTTATTTCGTTTTTGCCTCATTGTTTGTAAAAGGTCACACAGGGCTCTCTGTAAACCAAAACAAACACAATGCTGAAAATTAGGCAGACAAATCCATTAAGGATCAAATTAAACAGCTCTAATCACTCATCCTCTGCCACTAATTGTCCAGAACATGGTTTTCACACACGTCTTAAAAAGAAGAAGAAAAAAAAAAACAGAACAACAGTCAAATGAGACTTTATGATAAACCAAAGTGAGAAAACTCACCAAAAATAAAACAGTGCTAAACACACACACACACACGCGCGCGCACACACACACACACACACACACACACACACACACACACACACACACACACACACACACACACACACACACACACACACACACACACACAGACACACACACACACACACACACACACACACACACAGAAAGTGAGAAAATTACGTTTCGTAATCCCCACACCAAACCACACATACAGTAAAATCCTCAGTGTTCATTTATCCATTTGTAATTCTGAAAGTTGTTTCCAACTGCAACCAAATGGACCCATTATGGGTCCATTTGGTTACAATTGCGAACTCTCAGGGTTAAATTG
>NC_137624.1:28581932-28586264 GCF_963280865.1 Gymnoscopelus braueri
TATACTATTCTATCGCATTTGAATCAAAGCAGCATCATCCCACTTCCCACACAGGTGGAGATTTTAAACTAAGTGTTCATTTAAAGGGATACTTCACTTTAGGGCCGGGGAAACATTTAAAAAATATATTAAAAATAAATGAAAAAAGTAATGGAAAATTCATGGCCCCCTCACGCATTAGAGTGTCCTACTAATGTGTGAGGGGGCCTTTATTTTGCCATAACTTCTTTCATTTTTTTTTAATATATATTTTTAATGTTTATTTTATGTGAAAGTGAAGTATCCCTTTAACTCTGAGAGTGAACAAATGTAACCAAATGGACCCTTATACACTTAACTTGGTAAATTAACACAGAGGGTTTGGACTAGTGTTTGAAAGATGTGTCTCCATTATCATGGCTGAAACCTTGTTTTAGAATCTGGAAAACCATTTCAGATTCGTACCTCTATAGGAACATTTTACATTTCGTTGTCAGGCAGAAACCTCTTATCTTTTCATAAATGAATGCCCTACTTGATCACACTACAGCATCACACAAAAGTATCAAAAGATGAATTTGAATCCTGAATCCTGTTTGGGACACAGAGACTCAAAATAAGTACAAGAGAAAGGCTCTCGTTCAATAATCCCTATACCTTGACAATCTTTTTTTCCCCCAAATCTGTATCGAATTTATTAATTTATAGTTTAGTTTCAGCTTTTGACCTTCTATATTGCTGATTTGTCACTGATGTGTAGGTTTTTACTCTTTTTTTATTTATTTAAGGATAATTATTTATTATCATTATTTTGGAAGTTGCTCCTTAACACGTTGGCGATTTGGAAACATGAATGCAAATAAAGCACGTTGAATTGAATGTACTTTGGGTGGTTTGATATTCATGAGAATTATGTCACTTATAAATACAGTATAATAGCTTGTTCAAACTTGCAAAATGTATTCTGTATAAAATCAATAGGTCATGAATAGTCATTTAAAAAAAATCTGAAATATAAATTTCACTTGATTTATCTGCAGAGTCAGATGAGATGTTTATTAATAATAAGCTATTGGCCAAAATCATTTTAACTTTTTGGGGGAAAACGTTGTTGTTTTTAATTATTTTGACAAATGAAGATGAAAAATATACAATACTTTTTGCTCATTTCAAATTTCAGGTCAGGAATTAATAAAGAATTCCTGATCATCATTTCAAACACGACACGCACACGCACACGCACACACGCACTCACTCACACACTCACACACTTTGTCTCTCTCTCTCTATCTCTCTCTCTCTCTCACTCTCTCTCTCTCGTAGATGTTAATTGCTGGGAGATTTTAAAATCAACTTAGTTTAATATAAAAGTGAATACACGTTTAAAACGTCACCAAAGCGTGTGTGTGTGTGTGTGTGTGTGTGTGTGTGTGCACGCGCGCCCACGTCCATGTGTGAATGGGCGGGGGCGTTGTGTGATGGTTCACGTGTGCGGGAGAGAGGGGGGAGAGTGGGGGGGGGAGAAAGAGGAGGAGAGAGGTCAGCAGCTCCCCCTATAGACCAGAATCGGGCCTGTCTTGATTATCACACCCTACACCAGTGGTTCTCAACCTTTTCTGGATCAGGGCCCACTTGAAAATCACAAAAGCGTTCGCGGCCCACCCATCTGACCACTGAACAGATTAACCCCTTTAAGACCTGAGGCGATTCTTTAAAAAAATTATATTTTTTTTTGAAAAAATAAAATAAAACAAGTTTTTCAAGATTTTTCAAAAATAGCAGATCTACAAGCTCATAGCGCGGCACCGAGTGCCGCGCTATGAGCTTGTATATCTGCTATTTTTGAATAGCCAAAGACATCTAAAGTGACACAGATGCGTTCCAGGTCTCAATGGGTCAAGAGGTCAGATGAGGTGGGCCGCGTGCTTTTCAGAGCATGTGGATATCACGAAGAAAACTCACATTTTTTAGTTGTTGTTGTTTTTAATGTTATATTATCATAAAGATCTTAGTGTTTTGCCAATTATTCGGGGGCCCACTTGCAATGCCCTGGCAGCCCACCAGTGGGCCCCGGTCCCACAGGTTTAAAAGTAAGAATATGTGACATTTAATGGAAATAATGTGTTGTATAGAGCAAATAAAAAACAATATCTATGGCATGAATATGTTTTTTGGAATGAATGGTGAGTATAATATATTTCTATGCATCTATGTTTAGAGAATTGGAGGCACCTGACCAGACAGCAGTTAAGAGTTGGCTTGCCAGCACTGTCAGTACTGCACAGACAGACAGACAGACAGACAGACAGACAGACAGACAGACAGACAGACAGACAGACAGACAGACAGACAGATAGAACGTAGTCAATGCACGCGTGTGTGTGTGTGTGTGTGTGTGTGTGTGTGTGTGTGTGTGTGTGTGTGTGTGTGTGTGTGTGTGTGTGTGTGTGTGTGTGTGTGTGTGTGTGTGTGTGTGTGTGTGTGTGTGTGTGTGTGAGAGACATCCAACAGAGCTACCACTTGCTGGAAAAAAGTACGAGAGAGTGAGACAGAGAGACAGATAGACAGACAGAGAGAGAGAGAGAGAGAGAGAGAGAGAGAGGCGGGCGAACAAGGGCTGCTGCACACTAATTATGTATGCATGATTTAATCTGCAACTCATTAATATGCAAATGTATTCATATGTTAGTTACTAAATTAAAAATGCAAAGCAGTCCTTATGGTGATTTCTCTGTGATATTTTTTTTTCTTTGCGAGCTAACGAACAGAACATTTTGGGAAATACAGCAAATTAGGGTGCATGGTGTAGGACTTCGGTGGGGGTGCTAAAACTTCACCCAAACTTCCTGTACTTAATGGTTAGGGGGGAGGGAGGTTGGGGTGGGGAGGGGGGACTTGTTGATTGGGAGCCAGCAAAATTAATACAAAATAATAATAATGTTGAAAAAGGGAGTTTTCTTTGTGATATGCAGTATCTACATGCTACAATGAACGTGGCCTCCCCCCCATCTGATTGGCTGCCGTGTTAAGTGGTCAAATGGGTGGGCCGCAAACGCTTTGGAGATTTGCTGGCTGGCAATGTAGTACATTTGTAATAGTTATGTATTTATTAGTTTTTAATTAATTGCGCTGATCTTTGATAGAATTGTGGGGAGCTCTTCTATGATGTAAGGCATCACGCAAGCACTCACCTCCAAATCTCCACCATACTGTTTATTAACATGGACCCCTGCTGCCCTTTCTCTCTCCTACGCTGTCTCCCTCTCATCTTTCCTACTGTCTGTCTCTCCTACGCTGTCTCCCTCTCAGCTTTCATACTGTCTGTCTCTCTCTCAGCTTTCCTACTATCTGTCTCTCCTACGCTGTCTCCCTCTCAGCTTTCCTACTGTCTGTCTCTTCTACGCTGTCTCCCTCTCAGCTTTCCTACTGTCTGTCTCTCCTACACTGTCTCCCTCTCAGCTTTCCTACTGTCTATCTCTCCTAAACTGTCTCCCTCTCAGCTTTTCTACTGTCTATCTCTCCTAAACTGTCTCCCTCTCAGCTTTCCTACAGTCTGTCTCTCCTAAACTGTCTCCCTCTCAGCTTTCCTACAGTCTGTCTCTCCTAAACTGTCTCCCTCTCAGCTTTCCTACGGTGTCTCTCCTAAACTGTCTCCCTCTCAGCTTTCCAACTGTCTGTCTCTCCTACACCGTCTCCCTCTCAGCTTTCCTACTCTATGTCTCTCTGTCTGCTATGGCTAAATGGGGGGGGGGGGGGTTGCTTGGCATTGAGCTAGGAGACCGCTGTGCCTGCTGCTAATGGGGCTAAAACAGAATCTATCAGTAAAAGAACAAAAATCCTTTGTAAACATTAGAAATGTAGCTGACATGTCTTATCTGTTTCTAGCTCACAAACCTATGTAATGTCAGTGTACGTGTGGTTCCCTGTGGATCAGTGCCTCAGTTATACTTAGTTGCGCGCCAGTGTTGCATGTCGAAAATAGCAGATCTACAAGCTCTGAACGCACTGCAGCGTGACGCGTTCTGAGCTTGTAGATCTGTTATTTCTTGTGCACGACATCAGCCTTAAGTAGCTTGCTTGGTTCTTCAGAGGCGACAACAATAAAACCCCATGTAGATAAAGCTAATCCCTATTAACAATACACATAAAAGAGACACTTGGATGTGTGTGTGTGTGTGTGTGTGTGTGTGTGTGTGTGTGTGTGTGTGTGTGTGTGTGTGTGTGTGTGTGTGTGTGTGTGTGTGTGTGTGTGTGTGTGTGTGTGTGTGTGTGTGTGTGTGCGCGCGCTGCGTGCGTGTGCGCACGCCCGATGATTTCCTAATTGTTAAATAGTTAGCTTTATTTAAGTCTGGC
>NC_137624.1:28586464-28591464 GCF_963280865.1 Gymnoscopelus braueri
CCTCTCCTCTCCTCTCCTCTCCTCTCCTCTCCTCTCGCTCTGTGCGTCCAACAGTCAAACACGGTCCCACTAATTAGCTTCACAGACATGTTCACGAAACAGAGGTGCTGTTTAGCTTTACAACAAAAGAGAAAAACTCAAATTATGGCGGGAAAGAAGAAAATAACAAATGGAAGGATAAATCAATAAAAAAAAACAAATAGATGAATGAATTGATTAACTTGAACAACCTGACACATATCCACTCTTAAATTGGGCAATAACTATACAGTATTTGTTTGAGTTTAGAATTCCTTTCCCAGCATTCAGGTGAATGAATTAGTAATAAATCAATTAGCACTCATCCATGCAATTTCCACCCACCATCCGTCCAGGCTATGGGACTGTGACCGCAACTACAGATCCCATAGCCTGCGGGGACCACGACTGCAAATAGCCAGTGGTGAAAATCCTAATAAACTTGGGAATTTGGGGAAAAGTGAAGAATTGGCTTCATCGGTCCCTGCATATGCAAGTGGTCAATCGATTGGTCAACATACTGAGGAGAAAAATGGATGGAAATGGACTGACAAAGTTTTGTTCATATCAAGATGTTGTGCTTTTCGAGACCAATAACAATCGTGGCTAATCTGAATACCAGCTCTCTCTCTCTCTCTCTCTCTCTCTCTCTCTCTCTCTCTCTCTCTCTCTCTCTCTCTCTCTCTCTCTCTCTCTCTCTCTCTCTCTCTCTCATATATACACACACACTAGGGGGTGTGCCGATATATCGTCCCGCGATATATCGCGATACGTTATCGTGACGATATGTATCGTTTTGAAAGAAAAAAAAATCGTAAAAAAAAAAAAGAAAAAAAGTTTTTTTTTTTTTTTACAATAATAATAATCAGGCATGCAAACAGCCCCGAGGTGAAAAGGGTGACAACATGTTTTTTTTTTTTGGGGTCAGGTGTCACACAATTGCCCTATTTGGATTCAAAACGGCTATAACGGCTATTCTCCCCCATATATTTTTCATAATAAAAAAAGTGCGTATCGTATCGTATCGAAATCGTATCGAAGTTGTGAGCCAAATATCGTATCGTATCGTTTGGTGAAATTAGTGTATCGGCACACCCCTAACACACACACACACACACAGACACACACACACAGACACACACACACACACACACACACACACACACACACACACACACACACACACACACACACACACACACACACACACACACACAGGCACAAACCGAGAGTTAGCTTGGTTGTGCATGGTCCAAGCAGGCCTTTTCTCATGCTAAACAGGTCCTAAGTTGGCTAATTAAAGGGCTAGCCACGATCGCAGGGAAGTTAAAACAAAAGAACCCTTGTCTTAAACAAAGTGAGTCACATCAACACAAATGGACAGGCACGCACGCACGCACACACACACACACACACACACACACACACACACACACACACACACACACACACACACACACACACACACACACACACAAACTTCGTGTGTGTGTGTGTGTGTGTGTGTGTGTGTGTGTGTGTGTGTGTGGACGCGCGCGTGCATGCATGCGTGCTTCTTTTCATAATGTTTTTTCAGGCACCCACGCCAGTCCTGTAACCCTGGCAACAGACCAACCGATGTCTCCCTTCCCGTCTCTGTCTCTCTGTGTCTGTGGCTCACTTCCTCTGTCTTCATCTCTCTAAACCAGGGGTCTTCAACCTTTTTCTGACCAAGGACCCCTTAGCTGAGAGACAGATGAAGCAGGGACCCCCACTACATATTGTATAAAATTATGTTGTAGATTAAACGTTAATAGATACTGTAGCTTCATAGACTTTTTTGACAGCACTATCATCGGTGTTGGATTCATGTTAATGTGTATTTTCAGATTTAACCACTAAAACCCTCAATACTTAGTAAACATGACCTTTCATTCCGTACTTGGTGTGCTCTTTTTTCACTCTACACCAAACCTCTTTCCCGAAGATAGCCGATCTACAAGCTCACACCGCCTAGCATTCTGCTAAAGTTCTCCTCAGAATAGGAATGCTAGGGTTCAAGTGGTTAATGTAACGAAAAAATCCTATCACACAAAGATTTGGCAGCCCCCGTGTAGCAACTCTGAGGACCCTAGCCTAGGGGTCCCGGCCCTCTCCCTCTCTCTCTGTCTCTCTCTTTATCTCTCTCTCAGCTAGTTAACTAGTCTATTAACAGTAAACAGTAAACACTAGTTGTTTATTTCGATTATTTATTATCATAATTTTATAGCAAAATGTACTTTTATTCAACGAAAATACATAATTTTGACCCATAGCAGTTAACACATCAGTTGTCTACTTGTCTACTAGTTATCGTATATACCCAACGTACTTTGAGGTAGAACTGCCTAACCCTAACCAGAGGGGGGGACGTAAATACATTTCCCCATTTCAATTTCATCTACGTCATTTTAAACAATTTGGTTATTTGAATAGTGTATTAGGACTTTCTAAATGGCTTTTATATCTCATAATATGTTTTTCACCCGATGATGTTTTATTCCGTTAGAAAAGTATATATATATATATATATATATATATATATATATATATATATATATATATATATATATATATATACATACACACACACACACACACACACACACACACACACACACACACACACACACACACACACACACACACATGGACATACATGGACATACACACATATACATGGACATACAAGCTCACACACACACACACACACACACACACACACACACACACACACACACACACACACACACACACACACACACACACACACACACACACACACACGTCTGTTTTTTACCAGCGCTGACTGGGCTGTGGAACCCAGCTGGCTCCCAGAGCTGATATTAACAAAGATAAATGACAAACACCTGAACAGGGGACAGAGGGGGAGAGAGAGAGAGAGAGAGAGAGAGAGAGAGAGAGAGAGGGAGAGAGAGAGAGAGAGAGAGAGGGGAGAGAGAGAGAGAGAGGGGGAGAGAGAGAGAGAGAGAGAGAGAGAGAGAGAGAGAGAGAGAGAGAGAGAGAGAGAGAGAGAGAGAGAGAGATGGTAGAGAGGGACAGACAGACAGTTAGACAGACCGACAGACAGACAGACAGACAGACAGACAGACAGACAGACAGACAGACAGACAGACAGACAGACAGACAGACAGACAGACAGACAGACAGACAGACAGACAGACAGACAGACAGACAGACAGACAGACAGACAATAGGATCTTCTCTGGATAGTTTACCAACAATAATTGACAAAACTAATAAACGCATAGTTATATAGTTCTGTCTAAAATATCAACTATTGAATCAACAAAACATTAGTAAAATAGAATGCAATGCTAGAAAGTGCATTCCCTGCCAGGTACCAGGGTGTTGCGACCTGTTAGAGCGCCACCAGTAGGCCGATTTGAAAACAAATGCATTTGGTGTGATGGTTATAGTCAAGATACTGTATGTGTACAGACACACACACACACACACACACACACACACACACACACACACACACCACACACACACACACACACACACACACACACACACACACACACACACACAACACACACACACACACACACACACATGGAGAGAGTGATAGAGGCATGGGAAGGAAAGGAGGAGATGTTAGGAGGGGGAGATAGAGAGAGCTGGGGGGATATCAGGGGTAGGCCTGTCACAGTAATTGCATAATCACCTAATCAAAAATGTTTTGCATAATCGTCACAATCAATTCCATGTGGGAAATGTTTCATACATTTTCCAATATTTTCCAAATATAGCGGAATTAGTGACGCGTTGTTAGCTTGTAGATTTGCTAGGTTCGTAATCTTTTGTATATCAAAGGTATTTGTCGTATCTGCCCTGTGAAATGTATGTTTACAAAGCGATATTTATTATGTTCCGATGTTCGACGCCAGGAAAACACCATTACATCTTTGATCGCAATTATTTGTGTGTCAATTAATTCTCAAGAAAAAGTGATGTCGACAGCCCAGGGTCAGGGGTTAACACGAGAACCGCAGAGCATGTTTATACCTACAACAGTTGGTCAGGTGTTGAATGTTGCTATATATCAGTAGTTCTCAAAATGTTTCCATGTCAAGGATCCCCAAACGTATATGTATTTGGCCAAGGACCCCATCTCAAAATATTTTGTTCCAGGGACCCCCAGAAGCAAAGATTTGAGTAAAAAATGTTATATACAGTATATAAGTATATTTAAAGATTTGCACAAATGTTCACTATTTTTTAATAGCCAAAGTATAGAATAATGGTTAAAGTGGTTAAAATATTAAATGACACAGATGCTTTCCCAGTTTTATTGGGTTAAAGCCTAAACGCCTACATAATCTGCTCCAAATTTGATATGTTTTCCATACACCAGAAACTTATCTTCACATCCCTAGCAATTTGAGTGTTATTTATTTATAAATGAGTATCAATAAACAAATTAAGGTAAGTACATTAGAAATAATGATTTAAGCATGTTCAATGTGCATTTAAATGCATTTCACCACGGTGAACGATTCAACTAAATGTTCATCTTCATTCACAGTGCATGTGATTTCTTTATAGGGCGAGCCTAAATTGCGGTAATTGAAACTTATTTCTCATTCTGACACATTGCTACTTTTGTGAGCGGTCCCCGCGGTTCCAGTGTTAAAATAGAGAGGGAAAAATAAAGAGATGGAGAGAAGGAAGAAAGAGGAATGCAGAAGGAGATGAAGATATGGATAGAGTACAGAGAGAGAGAGAGAGAGACAGAGAGAGACAGAGAGGGGGCGAGAGAGAGAGAGAGAGAGAGAGAGAGAGAGAGAGAGAGAGAGAGAGAGAGAGAGAGAAAAAAAAGCAGGAAGGAGACATTAATTACCAGGAAGTGCTGGCGAGGCAGTGGTGCACCTGTACACCAGCTCTTCTACAGCTGATACACGCACGCACGCATGCACGCGCACACGCACACACAC
>NC_137624.1:28596464-28611464 GCF_963280865.1 Gymnoscopelus braueri
TGCAATGAAAAAAAAAAAAAAGCTGCAATCCAGGACTTATTTGAATGAATTAGGACGATGCCCGTTGGGAACGATGCAATACCCATTGTACCTGCCCGTTGTCAGAGTACATAACAGTGGAGAAGTACTCTCCACTAGTAGAGAGGCATTATTATCACAGTTCAGTCAGACAACTCTTAGATTGGATTAGAATATATATTTATTAGCAATATATATTTGCAAGCTTGAGCATGGTATAGAAAACAAGAGGAAGCATAGTTTGGCGTCAGGCCTCTGAATCCATTCATTCCCTGTAAGGATAACATTTTAATGAATGTTACATGCCAATTAGCATTTACAGGGAATGAATTAAACCCCCAAGGGGATCTAGAAACAGAGCCTACAGGTGGATGCCGGGGAGGCGGGTGGGATGACTTCATGGGCAGCAGCAGGTAAGCAGCGGTAGCAGGATCTCAGCAACAGCAGCAGCAGCAGCGACACACGTCAGCTCAGCAAGACAGGGCAGCCAGAGTGAGCAGGTAACAACGCAGTACCTATAACCACCCGATCAGGAGGAAAGTGCATGTGACTAGTCACCTGATCGGTTGCCCCAATCCCTTGAGTTGCCTGGCCTGAACTAGCTCCGTAAACTGCGCCTCATTTCAGTCAGACAACTCTTAGATTGGATTAGAATATATATTTATTAGCAATATATATTTGCAAGCTTGAGCATGGTATAGAAAACAAGAGGAAGCATAGTTTGGCGTCAGGCCTCTGAATCCATTCATTCCCTGTAAGGATAACATTTTAATGAATGTTACATGCCAATTAGCATTTACAGGGAATGAATTAAACCCCCAAAACAGCAAGAACCCCCAAAACGGCTTGGGAGCACAGGGCCTGACGCCAGACCAACCATCTGTGAGAATGGTGGAGCTCCATGACTTGTTTCTTACTAACATGATAGTGTTCCTCACATTAAATTTTTTAAGTTTTAACTTAAACAAATGCAGCATGCAACCATGTGTTCAACAAGCCTGATGAATCCAGGTACCTGTTGATCCTGAAGCCAGGAGTCCTAGACGGTATCCTAACACTACAGTGTCCACTGCTGTACCGCACCACGAGTAGGATTCGAAAAGGACATTCTATATTTATTTCTTTTTCAAAGAAATCTGCTATATATATCGTATATATATAAATGAGGTCATCCTATGATGAATGATAACTATTGTTTATCATCCATAATAAATAAAGTGTACTGACTATGTGTGTAAAGACGTGCTATCTTTACTTAACATCTGAATCAGTACCCAACGATACCTGAGCAGCAATTACTAATAGACTGAGCTTGATATGATTAGCCTGACTACATAGCCATAGAAAACTTTTTAGCGCTATAGGAATAAACCAACATTTTTTAGCACCATGACATCACCACTAAACTAAATCCCCAGCAATCCACCCGAGTTGTAATTAAAGCGTCAATAATACGCAAGCAGCATTTATTGAATTAGCGATAGAACAGCGTGAGCACTCATACTCATGAGCTTTTAGCCTGCAGAATGTAATCCTTAACCAATATCTACGTAAGCTCCTGAGGACCATTGCCCCCGAGATTTAAGAAAAGCATAGACAAGCAGCGCTGTAGATGTAGCTGCATCAATACGGAGGTTGGAGAAAGCCCACAGCTTGAGCCGATCTCTCGCAGCTTGCAGAGAACCAGTTCAAGTTTAGGCCTACAGATGGAGAGACAAACACAATGTTATTGCAATTCTGGATTAGCCCGGCCATCCTATGACCAGTTTAACCCATTTTGGGTTCATGTTGCCATTTACCGTATAGCAACATGCATTTGTATTTTTTTGAATAACTATTTGAAATTTTCCAGAACTTAGTCAAAATTTAGAAGGCGATTTTAGAATCGGCCTCGGTCTAAATTGGTTAAGCGCCCTGTGGCGCATATTAGCAATTAGCCTCATAGCAGTTGATGCAGAAAGAATACGGTATACAACTTAAATTATAGCTTGCAGAGCTTGACGCAGATTGTTAGACATGTGAATAATATTAACTAACGCCGATATCCCTCTCCATCCATAGCCTAATAGATTTAGCACGAAATGCCATCTGTTGCAAGTCTGGATCGGCCCAATAGAGCCAGACGCCAGAGGTTGGCAGAATTGATTTAGCAGAGTTTAGCAGCAAGGCTAGGCAGCTCAGTAGATGATGCAGCATAGGTGCCGAGAAGACATTGAGAAGCCCACATCTCAAGCACAGTAGATGATGCAGCATAGTGCTGAGAACATTGAGAAGCCCACATCTCAAGCAGCTCTCTCACGCTGCCTTGAGAGCTCACAGTGCCGTCAAGAGCGTAGGTAGCTCAACCTGGAATCTAGAACCAGAAGCAGAATTATTCTTGCAATTACCATGATGAGCCACCCTGGACGAGATGACGCCGTTATAGACCGCTGGGACAGGAATTTACTTCCTGAAGCCACTCACACATCCACGGTGAAGCGTGCGTGCTTCACTCTGGATGAGTGGGGACGCATGCTGCACGTCAATGCACGAGTGTGGCCTCAATCCTGACACAGTCAGTCGCACACCGCAAGCTGCTGGTTGCACTGCAACACTCGTCACCAGTGATGAACACACCGTGATGTGGTGCTAAATATGCCGTGAGCATCCCACTCTGGCGGATACCGCAGCGCCTCTTATACGGGGACAAATACTTCCAGTCACCCAGCTTTTGATAAGCATGAGACAAGCAAAGCCCATCAACATAGTGTAACTATTGATAACAGGAGCAGCCAGGATCGGAGTCCCTCTTTTATCCGTCCTGCGAGATATGTCGCGGCGAAATATATATATTTTATTTAATCGATGCGCACCAGCCAATCATGGACAAATGACTGATATCTTGACTCTACTGAAGCCCCACTATCTATCCTGTTGCAATAACTTTACTTCTGTAATCTTGATGCTCATAACATGACAACATCACTTGGCAGCCAACTTTTTTATATACCATGTACCTCCCACATGGAAGCAAGCATGCAGTGTTTAGCTTGTGCTACGACAATCCAGAGCTATCTACATAAGTAAGCATGCTGAGTTTAGCTTGTGCTACAACCAATTTGATAGCTTTACGCATGGGAAGCAAAACATGCTGTGTTTAGCTTGTGCTACCAACAATCCAAGCTTCCACATGAGAAGCAAACATTCTGAATTAGCTTTTGCTACGAACAATCCAAGCTTCCGCGTGGGAAGCAAACCATGCTATGCTAGCCTGTGTTACAAACAATCCAGAGCTATCCACGTAGCGAGCCTGCTGAGATAGCTTGTGCTAAGACAATTCGAGCTTCCACGTGGGAAGCAAACCATGCTATGCTAGCCTGTGCTACAAACAATCCAGAGCTATCCACGTAGCGAGCCTGCTGAGATAGCTTGTGCTAAGACAATTCGAGCTTCCACGTGGGAAGCAAACCATGCTATGCTAGCCTGTGCTACAAACAATCCAGAGCTATCCACGTAGCAAGGCATGCTGAGATAGCTTGTGCTAACAATTCGGCCTCCATGTTGGCAAAACATGCTGTGCTAGCCTGTGCTACAACACTCTAATCTTCCACATAGAAGCAAACATGCTGAGCTAGCCTGTGCTACAAACAATCTAAAGCTTCCACATAAGCAAACATGCTGTGCTAACCTGTGCTACGACAATCTAAAGCTTCCACAAGAAGCAAACGTACTGTGTTAGCCTGTGCTACAACGTCTCTACCATCTCTTATCCAAGTGTATGCAGCAAAATGAGAATCCCTTTAGCTCATCCTGATCCTTAACAAGTGTAATTTAGCAATACAAGAGCATAAGCAACGATAGAATGCAACCAATAACGTCTAATCTGCACTGCAAGTTCATTTGTTTATTTCATCGTAATATGAACGGCCTACTTCACCTCCACCACATATTAGAGCAATTGAACTGCTACATGAACGTCTGGTGCCATTTTCCTACTCTGCAAATAGATGCCAGACATAGCTACACGAGAGATAAACTATAGCCACCATCAGCACCATAAATGAAATTAACGCGATATAATGCCAGTCTGCACAACTACAGACTGCTTTAAGCATAGAATGATCTATGCACATCCTTACAACATGCTCGCAGCCTTCTGCTAAAGATACTGCTAAATGATGATTGGAATCCGAACGGACCCGTAACCTATGATATTTAACACCAACTAGACTTGCACATTTATTAAGCCTACGCTGTGATACTTAGTATTATTGCTGTTTAACACGTATTTGCAAGTCACAAGCAAGTTCATAACGTATAATAATTTTATCAATATAATGCTTTAGTTGCTGTGGCTTACTGAGATTACTTAACATCTTATGCCATCCAGCCTGATTGAAATTTATTTTACCACGCAGACTACATAAAATAATAAATATAGCTTATGCCACGATTGGCACGTGAATAAAATCTCTGCCTGTATCATAACCACTGATCTGACGCCGGAGGCTTGAGCAGAGACTACAATTCCCAGGTTACACCAGAAAAGTCAACCAATCATAGAGTCAGACAGCATGACTACGGAACAAAACGTATCCCTTTATCCCATAACGTAATAGTTCATCCGTTCCAGCCCTACGCCAAAACAGAACCTCCTATAGATAACTGCTAAATCAATTTCAATGAATTCTAGCAGCATTAACAACTACTTCTTGAACGCTACTCACAAGTTAGCTTCCCATCTCTCCTTCGCATGGGTAGAGAATCTCTCCTTCGCATGGGTAGAGAAGTGTTCGGTCATCAACTATAAGCCTCAAACAACATCCGGTGGACGATCTCTTCAGAATAAGAGTACCATCTAAAGCCACTGAACTAACCATGATACATTAAACTATAAATTAAGCAAGATGCAGCCAACTGAGCATATCCGTGTTTTAACCAGTACATAAAGATATTAATCTGAACATTAGAGCCAGAACAAGCAAAGCAAATCACAAAGTGAAGCCATGCCCTCTCTCTACCAAGCAGTAGCACTTACCAGCCATATCAGCGCGCACAGATCGGTGACGTCATCTCTTGAGAGAGAAGTAAACAACCAGGTCTAGAAACCCAATCTTGAGATAAAGTGAACTACTTTGAACAAATACACGCTAAACTGGGGACCATAACAGAAGCCCAAGCCCATCGTTGCTTACGATAAGAAAACATAGCAACTTAAGCAACACTGATGGTGAATTACCGTCAACCCAGTGCCATAGAGAGAGTTCTGACACTAGCGTCGACTCCCATTGTAAGAATGGAATGCGGAAGTGCTCCGTCTAACTCAATGAGGCAGTCCCATTGTTTGGAACTATAGCCCGGAATGCGGAAGTGCTCCGTCTAACTCAATGTTTGGAACTACGGCCCAAGGAGCCCGTTTTGCGGCGGAATCAAGCGTGTCGTTACTCTATTTCTACACTCTAGTTGACCATACTGATATCGATCAATGACGAACGCTACTGCTTTTGAGCTGAGCGTTTAGCAAGAGATTTAGCCATAATTTAATTTAGTTTTTTACTTAAGTAAGAAAGTAATACCACGATTAGAACCAGTAGCACGCAGCTGAGTAGCTATGATTACAACCATCAACCAAGAACAACGACGCCGTATGACCACCTACATGAACAATATGAGACTATTCATGGTCAGCAGCATACGTAGGTACCCAGCTGTTTTTGGACTACCAGAGTCGATCTCTTTGGCCGGGGGAACCCGGGATGCCCCCAGGGGGAGGGACGCGATCCCGGTGTCCGGAGGAGGAGGACATTGTGAGGAGTACGAACGACCAGAAGATGAGTTTATATGACTTCATGGGCAGCAGCAGGTAAGCAGCGGTAGCAGGATCTCAGCAACAGCAGCAGCAGCAGCGACACACGTCAGCTCAGCAAGACAGGGCAGCCAGAGTGAGCAGGTAACAACGCAGTACCTATAACCACCCGATCAGGAGGAAAGTGCATGTGACTAGTCACCTGATCGGTTGCCCCAATTCCTTGAGTTGCCTGGCCTGAACTAGCTCCGTAAACTGCGCCTCATTACTTGGAGGCCAGTCTATGACATCAGTACCATGACGACACATCAGCACTATGATGTCATATTGATGACATCAGGGATCTCAGTACATGGGCATTGAAGGTACACAGACAGAAAAACACAGAGATTGTGGGAGTTTCGGACAACCACTGGTCCGAGTATGTTAATACGATACGTAGAACAAGTATTGCATTTATATAATTTACGGTATGTCTGTCTGTCTGTCTGTCTGTCTGTCTGTCTGTCTGTCTGTCTGTCTGTCTGTCTGTCTGTCTGTCTGTCTGTGCTATCTATAGACAAACACACAGACAGAAAGACAAATATACAGACGGTATAATTAGATTTTTAGTTTTGTTATCTTTCTAACTGAATGAAACAGATTCAATGAAAACAGCATTAGTCTTGGTCCATGTTATTGTACGGTGTTTAGAGGGATACATTATTGTGGGCAGGCAAGTCATTAACCACTTACAGTAAACCCTCTAGTCTCAGTGAACTGTACTTGAGTTACAACTCTACTTGGACCGCTTTTTTCCGTCTACACCAAATGTCTGTCTTCGTCTAATATAGTCGATCTACAAGCTTTGAGCTTGTAGATCTGCTATTTTTTGGTGCGAATGTGTTCCCCCCAGGATAGGCAGGCAGGGGTTCAAGTGGTTATTAATAATAATGAGGTTACTGTGTGTGCGGACAGCCATGTCGTTCATAATAATGAGCTTGTGTGTGGACAGACCTATCATTGTTCTCTGCCTCTCATCTGAACAGATGTTTGCATCGGCCTTCACTTCCTGCTCTCTTGCCATTGGTCATAGAAGAGCCAATGAGAAGGGAGATTCACTCGAGGAATGACAGGATGTTGGGAGGTTTCATCCTGGCAACACTTTTCCTGACACACACGCACACAAGCACGCACACACGCGCGCACGCACGCACACGTGTATGTTTCAATAAACGTGCACACATACACAGAGAATGATAGACACACACACACACACACACACACACACACACACACCCTTTGTAACCAGATTCCATACTAAAGCCCACGCACAGGATCTGCAGGCCTTCCAGAACGGATGAGGGGTGATGCACACACACACACACACACACACACACACACACACACACACACACACACACACACACACACACACACACACACACACACACACACACACACACACACACACACACACACACACACAGCTGTGTCTGGTCTTACAATGACACATTCCGCAGATGTTTCCATGCCAGAACACTTTGAGAGAGGCAAAAAAGGAAGAGAGAGAGGGACAGTGTGTGCGCGCGTGTGTGTGTGTGTGTGTGTGTGTGTGTGTGTGTGTGTGTGTGTGTGTGTGTGTGTGTGTGTGTGTGTGTGTGTGTGTGTGTGTGTGTGTGTGTGTGTGTGTGTGTGTGTGTGTGAGTGAGAGAAAGAGTGAGAGATATAGAGAGATACTGAGTATTATTAAGTATTTTTAAGTATTTACTTTTAAATATTTGTTGTCACTTTGATTACTTTTTACCCACTGTAGTTACTTTTTAGTCACTTTAGCACCGCTCAAAAAGAGATAGAGAAAGACAGAGGGGAAGGATTGAGAGAGAGAGAGAGGGGGTAGAGAGACAGCGTGAGTGTTTAGTAATTAATGGAGAGGAATGTTCCGTATTGTAAAGTGCCGCAGATCAAACAGAGGTCCACATACCTGGAGAGCTCTTCAGATGTTGAAAACATTAATTAAAAGCATATGTTGTAAACTACACAGCTGAGCTCCATTTATTTATTTATTCATTTAAATTACATTTATGAATTGACCTGAATGTTTTACTGGCTCCAGAAATCTGCCCCTTTCCGCAACACTTGCCCTAGCGTATTTATAGTGCTCCTGTCCACCACTAGGTGTCACTGTCCAGATGCACATATACATACGGTAAGTTGTTACACTAAGCTGCGGTCAACACACAAAATATTGAAAAGAAACAGGCGGAGGTTTTAGGCTTTCAGTACCTATCATTATCTTAGCGGGCGATACCTCAGTGTGCCTCTGCGTATATAATAATTAATAATAATAATGATAATTATAAGCTTCTTCTTTCGGCTATTTCCCATCAGGGGTCGCCACGGCGGATCATCTTTTCCATCTGTTACTGTTTTCTCGGTCACTCCAGCCACCTGCATGTCCTGTCTCATTGCATCCATAAACCTCCTCTTTTGGCCTTCCTCTTCTTCCCCTCCAAAAACACCAAAGAAATAGCCGCTGTACGAGCTCACAGCACATTGCCCCATTGTACTTCGGCTAAACCAATGGTTCTCGACCTTTTCTGGATCGGGGCGCACTTGAAAATCTTGACATTGTTGACATGGTAGCCTCTCGGCTGCCGTGTCAAGTGGTCAGATGGCTGGGCATTTTCAGAGCTTGTTTATTTTAATGACCAGTCAATTGATTGTGTTGTGGCTTGGATGTGGATCAATGGCACCAACGTTGTATACTACCATAGTGTAAAAAATATTTTTCAATAGAAAAAAATACCATGACTTGGGTTTTTTATATTATCATATATCACAGACTTAAGCTGACATGGTCTGTCTGTCTGTCTGTCTGTCTGTCTGTCTGTCTGTCTGTCTGTCTGTCTGTCTGTCTATAAGAGTGTCTTGTCATTTAGTGTGTCAGCCTGTTATCGCATTGGTTGTGTGGTTTGTACAGTACATGTGTGCAGGTGTGTATGTGTTGTTATACGTAGGTATGTATGTGTATGTGTATGTGTATGTGTATGTGTATGTGTATGTATGTGTGTGTGTGTGTGTGTGTGTGTGTGTGTGTGTGTGTGTGTGTGTGTGTGTGTGTGTGTGTGTGTGTGTGGGGGGGGGTGTGTGGGGGGGGGTGTGTGTGTGTGTGTGTGTGTAGGCACGCGCTCACGCCGCAACCTCTTTAACAGGTAAGCACAGCATAATCTAAGCTCCTCTGAAACCTGCCAAAGCATCAAAACATTTCCCTCAGCATTTTTCTGAGTGGTGTGTCCGTGCGTGTGTCCATGAGTGCGTCCTTCCGTGCGTGTGCATGCATGCGTGCCACCATCACAGTGTATAGTGATTGAGAGAGAGAAAGAGAGAAGGTGATAAAGTGAAAGACTGAATGAGTGATAGAGACCCATATATTAGTTCACAAGTGCGTATTTTTAAAAACACGAGTTTTCCTCCTTTGTTAATAAAAAGATCCAAAGAATCGTTAACTACATGAAAACACAAAAATAAAAAAAACAACCAAGAGACTGTCAATGTCAATTGACAGCCTGTCAAAGCACCTTACAGTCTTGTGATAGACAGCACATAATGCCCGGTCAGAAACGTACTCTGTGCTTTTTAGATACCTCAATAAAATTATATAGTGTGCATATTAAAAAGGCAAGGCAAGTTCAGAAAATATGTATTTTTTTAATTTACCTGAATAGATAATTTGACAGGTTGCGATAATTCAAAGTTGGTGTTTATTCATAAGCTTGTCCACCTGGCTCTCATTGACTTCAATGCATTCCATCATCGTCTCACGTTTGCCTCCCAATGCCTAGAATGTAGTGTATCTCTGACCTCTCCTTCTTTACATAGCCTTGTTACAGTCCTCTACCAGAACAAAAGTGACGGCGTCTGTGCCGTTGGACTGATGAATTATGTAGCAGTGACCTCCATAGCGCATCCCGACGCCTCTGTTCCTCAATATGGTGAAATAGCAACTGTATGTTTATGTATAAAACATGTAGAAAGTCTTGTTAGCCAGGTTAGAACCAGCACTATTTTGTCCACGTCCATCATTGCACAAACTATCGTGTAAAGTTTAAACAAAGGAAATAACGGCGCACACTCCCGATGTCACAAGCAAAAAGCCAAGGCGAACGTGACCTTGTTTACCTCGTCTACAAGTCAACACTGAAAACAAGAGTTTTTAAAAGGCGTCACCCTAGAAGGAGTTTTCCAAAAAAGTCTGTTTGTAAGGGCCATGCAGTTTGCATTTGTATCAAGGGCCCCAAAAAATAGAGAAATGTATGTAAAAAATAAAAATAAAATACCCACTGTATGTGTGCACAGGGCCTACAGAAAGTCCAGGTCCAAATCAGAGGAAAACAAAAACAGATTGATACATTCATGAGCTGGGTGTCAATGTTGCCAAACCGAGTCAGACCCCAACCAGTGAAAAACTACTAATAGAGAGAGATGAGAGTCACGCCCAGTCTGCTATTTTTGGCAGGTGACACGGCCGTACGACAAGGTTTCTCTCATCAGTCCATCCTCTCATCCTGTCCCACCCTTCACCCAGATGATGTGGGTTTTTTTCTGCTTAAGTAGACAGAATGTCCCTTTAGATACCAAACCACAACCAGATGACAGCGGGGAGCCCACACACAACCAGAAGTATGCGTGCGTAGGTGCGTGCGTGCACGTGCGTGCATGCGTGTGTGCACATGCATGCATGTGCTTTAGTTTCTCTCTCAGCTGTGTTGTGTATGTCACTCTGTGGGTGTATTTATCCAAACATACAGATGGACAGATTCATGTAGATGAAAGGTAAATTTGCACGGTGAAATTTGCGCTCACTAGGTGTGTTGAATTAATGTCTTATTTACTGAGGCAGCAGCTAATTACTCGATCAGCGAATGGGGAGGCGTTTTGCGTTCGGAAGTTCCAAACACAAATGGTGGGAATGGTGGGATTTTTGCAACATGAAAACCTGAACCAGCTCAAGAATAAATGGCCTATGTTCCCTCAGCCCTATGTTCCCTCAAAACTAACATAACCCCAACCCTAACCCTAACCCCAAGCCGAATCCTAAACTGAGGGAACATATAGGGCTGAAGGAACATACTAGGCATGACCCCGAATAAATGACTTGAACATTCAGACGGTCAAACACCTGGCACAGGCTAGCTGGTTGGTACTGTAGGTGAGGAAAACTGCTGTCTTCAGTTTACATTTAAAGTTCAAAATAAAGTGCTGTGGAAAACAAAAAAGTCGAAACTAACTTAAATATTTGTTATAATAGAATGTAAGCTCAGATATGTTAACCGTCTATGTGTCTCCCACCATCTCCTACTGTTTGCCTCTCCTACACTGTCTCCCACTAGGCTTTTCTACTGTCTGTCTCTCTTATGTTGTTGAGTTTACTGAGTTTATAATGTTCGTCACCATTGTGCACAAACAGTCCATGAAACAGCATATCAAGTAATAAAAACCACAAAACCACACACACACACACACACACACACACACACACACACACACACACACACACACACACACACACACACACACACACACACACACACACACACACACACTCACACACACACACACACACACACACACACACACAAACACACACACACACACACACACAAACACAGCAAGCACACAAACACACAAACTCAAGAGGATCATTTTAAATCGCTGATGATGCACAACATGAGAGGCTGATAAACAGAGACTGACCTGGTGACAATGTGGGTTGGAGTCTCTGTTGTAGTAGGAAGATCTGTCTGGTTTACCTAGCGGAGAGGAGAGGAGGGAAAAAAAGGAAAATTAAAGAACAAGAGTAAAACAGAATGTGCATATCAAGCTTGTTGCATTATCAGGTCATTGACTGATTGCTTCAGTCATTAATTAATTTCTCCATTAACCACTTAAACCCTATATACTTAGTTGACCAGAGTCCCCCAAGGCTCTAGGTCCTATCCTTTTTTTCCCCCTCTACACTGAATAGTGCTTTGAGCTATTTTCGCTGAATGGTTGCCCCAGAATAGGGACGCTATGGGTTCAAGAGGTCAATTCAAACGCCTCCTCTCCGACAAGTTTAGCAAACACACCCAAGAACAAGACAGTGTTTAATAACGGTGTTTCTTCCCGCTATGGATAGCAAGTTACGTATGGTTCAGCTAACAAGCTAACCTTAGCCTACATCTTAAAATGTAAATAAATGGAAAATTTCTTTGTAGTGAATGAATATGCCTTTTTTTAAACACGGGACTGCTACCAATGATACTAATTGAGGTTATGTTCCATTCAGGTCAAAGCTGCCGCTTCTGTGGAAAGGCTCTGTTACACTAAATGGAACAGAACCTTAATTAGTATCATTGGTAACACCTGCTTACCTATATTAGTCTATTTGATAGTTTATAGCTTCCATGGAAAAGGCCTATATTGCTTTCCTTCATCCTTTTACATTGAGGTACAGTCATATGCAGCATATATATTATATATATTGTCGCTGTCAAGCAGAAAACGATCTTCGCATTTCATCTCTTTGTTTTTCATAAATGTATTAATGCCCTATTTAATATTTCATTATATGACAGTGTTGTGCAAAAGTAGTCACATCTTAAAAAGTTGTGATGAGCAAACATGATGAGCTAAGATGCTATGTTACATTTCTTCAGTTTTGGATACTTTCTTTTTCCTTCATCCTTTTACATTGGACAACAGTGATATAATTTGAACAATGATAGATGCTAACATGAACTTTGTTGTTGCTGTGCTGTGATTGGTGTAGCAGCATCAGTTGAGCTATTGAGTTATTGGCCTATTTTGTTAGGACACACAACCCTTTTCTAGACGTTTGGTACCATGCCGTAAAAAAGTCCCTGCCAATGTACAACATAACACATAATATCCTTTGGATGGCCATAGCTGAGTGGGTGGAGAGGCCTTCTGGGAATTGGTAGGTCACCGGTTCGACCCAGTCCAACCAATCTATGTGCTGAAGTGTCCCTGAGCAAGGCACTTAACTCCTAACATGCTCCCAAAGGGTTGTATTAATGGCGGCCACAACTCCTAATAGTTAGGATGGGTAAATGTAAATGCTACGTACATGGACATAAAGTCCAGCTCAAGCCAAGATCACAACGAAAAGCTTGATTTCAAATTGTGCTTGAAACCAATACCTGCACCGTAAAATCCTCAGAGTTAATAATGAATCCATTTGTAATTCTGAGAGTGTCCAAATGTAACCACAATGGACCCGTGGCATGGGGACACAGTCATTCTTATGCCTATTCTCTCATTGGGTTCACTTCTAAACTGGTTGAAATAACAGTGAGATGAAACTCTTATTGCTCGGAACCACATGGAACCCCCTCAAGGACCCCTGGGGGTCCCCGGACCCCACTTTGAGAACCACCACTCTAGACCATCTGCCATGCCTGCAACGCATGGAGTCACAGACAGCTCAGCCTAGCTTTGTGCGTCGACAACAAAACAAAGACTGTTTTCCATTCTTCACATTCATTTAGGTTGAGGATTCCTTTCTTTCTGCATCAAAACAAGACAAAGTACAGAGACACATAAAAGAGGATGTAGGCTACAATGTGCACATGTCGCACGCTTTGCTTTCAAGTGGTATAAAAAGTCATGCATGGAAAACCGTTCTTTATTCAGTTTAGAGCCTCGGTTCTTACTCTCTGAGAGTGCACAAATGTGACTAAATGGACCCTTACGGGTCCATTTTGTACAATCGCAGAGTTACATTGACAATGAAGATTTGACAGTGAACTAAACACTCATAGAATCAGAATCAGCTTTATCACAGGTTAACTGGTGTAAAAAAAAAGTCTTTGACATTTGCTTTTGTGCGAGCTCTGTCGTTTTTGTTATTTCCAGAAAGGAGAAAGAGAAGAAGGGGGTGCAAAAAAAAGAGAAGACAAATCAACAATAGATATCTATATGCACATAACATACAGTGCAGTATGTACGTATAGGTGCCTCAACATAGCAGCAAATATACTGTAGGCCAACATCAGCATTGTGACTGAGTGCTCTCTGGTGGGCGTTGTTTTTACGGTATGGCTCTCTGCAGGAGGCTAGCCGTCGATAAGAGGGTCTGTGTGTGTGTGTGTGTGTGTGTGTGTGTGTGTGTGTGTGTGTGTGTGTGTGTGTGTGTGTGTGTGTGTGTGTGTGTGTGTGTGTGTATGTGTGTCAGTGAGTGAGTGTTCCGGAACTAATCTATTAGACCGCTGGACCAATCAGCGCCACAATTCTTGTGCACAGCTGCTAGTAGGCCACAGTAAGTCCACCAATTTGTTTTCTACATATCTTCATTAAATATTTTTTTGTAAAATGTCACTTTAATTTTATAATGGAAGTCATTGGGGCTCAGATCGAGCTGAAACCGTGACCAAATATGGAATCATATGTCACTGATATGTCACTGACGAGACGACTGATGTCAAAGGCTGGCCCAGATCCACATTGGAGCCATGCCGTTCCCGGGTGGATTTTGGGATCCACATGGGATTTCATTTTTTTATTTTTTTACATTACGTGGTTTTATCGACAAGAAACATTTTCATATTTCTCATTTTGACACACACGTGTGCACGCACACGCACACACACACGCGCGCACACACACACGCACACACACACACACATAAACACACACATAAACACACACACACGCACACACACACAAGAAAGCGTCATGATACTCCAGCCTGTCAACGTGAGAGCCACAGTCTGGCTGGCCGAGCTACACCGTGGCTACTTTTAGACCGAAGCCTACAGTAGCCTATTTTTACAAGCATTGAGCTTTTTGATACACATTTTAAATCTTCAGCCAATATAAATATCTACCCCACTGGTTAGTGTGTAATTATGCACTGCGGTTGGACGAGCCGAGCCACACGAGGCGAAATGGAGAGAAGAGGTTTCAAGGGAGCGTGCGCCGTTTTATCTGCAGCAAAGAAAATGAAGCGTGGATGCGGTGCCGAGGAGTTGGAAATAGGCACACGCACCCACAGACACACACGCACACACACACACACACACACACACACACACACACACACACACACACACACACACACACACACACACACACACACACACACACACACACACACACACACACACACACACACACAGGCCAGTATAGATGGGCTGAATGCAGGCCAAAGCAGC
>NC_137624.1:28613964-28618964 GCF_963280865.1 Gymnoscopelus braueri
AACACAAAAGGACGTACTGGGCCAAAAATTCAGCCTGGGACTTTATGATGGAGAGGCCCTTTTTTGCTGATACTAACTGATGAATGTTGTAATTTTAGGTCATAAAGACAATGATGAAGACAATCTAATCATGTGGTAGACCATCAAGACAATTTAGTCTTGTTGACACCTGCCTCATCAGTTTGTACTGTATAAACATTTCACCACTGTACTGAATCAAAACAAGAACAGGCAAGACTAGAGCCAAATTCCATTCCCCAAAGTTCGGTCACTCGCTCACTCTCCTCGCTTCCTCCACTCGCGCCTAAGCCCCGCCCCTGCGAGGAGCCGAGGATTATTTGCGAGGACGGAGTGGTCGAGCGGTTGCCGTCAAAGGATCGGACTGCACTTAGCGTCATTTCAAAGCGACGGAAAATTCTGCGATCAATTATGACGTCTCAAACAGCTGGACCAGAGCCGTGGATGAAAATATACATGCATAGAATAATATGCAGGTATAGAATAATACAGAATATAAGAAGACAATTCATCAATGTGGATGGCCACATTGTTATCTTTATAGTTAACATTTTGTGCAAAGCCATTTATTCCTGAAATAGTGAACGAAGTGCCAGGATGAGCAAACTTACATTTATGAATTAAATCCTGACCTGATCCTGACTTTTTGCTCGTACAGTCCCCAGACCCCGCACCCCCCGCAGCAGTCCCGCACGGCACTGCTGCTTATAACAGCCACCGTATATTACAGAGTATGTCTGACTCTGAATTACATCATTCATGCAGGGTGGCCATACGTCCTCTTTTACCCGGACATATCCTCTTTTTGGGGGCTGTCTGGGGTTTTTTTATAAAATCCTTCAAATGTCCGGGGTTTTGAGAGTTTGGGTGATATCCCCCCCACTTCTGGGACGAAGAAAAAAGAAAAAACTCGGCTATAGTTAAAGCGTAAAGTGTCCTCTCCTATATTCAGTCTATATATAAATACAATACATTATTTTAAACATAATCTTTGTCACAGTAATTTATAGTAGTCCATGCACTGCATTGAGGCATGATGCAAGGAGAGAAATGAGCTTTAGACAGAATAAGTGTGCACAATATTACAATGTATATAATTGTATTATGCTTTATATCATACAACGCAATAAAGCCAGTGGCTTGTTGCGTCTTTTCTGTTAATTTCTGTGTGTGTGTGTGTGTGTGTGTGTGTGTGTGTGTGTGTGTGTGTGTGTGAGATGCGCAACGAGTGATCGGCGGGGGCGAAGGGGGGGGGGGGGGGGGGGGGGGGGGCAGCCGGTGGTTTCGGCATGGTTTCGGGTTTCAAGCATTGTTTGTGTGGCCACATGTGGAGGAGGACCATGTATACGTCACGGGAGAAGGGAAAAAACAAAAAAAACTTGTACACGTGATGCGGAAGTCTGCCGCGGAGGAGCTGTGGAGAGTGGTCGAGCCTACACTTGATGTACACTCGCTAAATGCAGAGCCTCCTCGGCTCCTCCACCCGACTCCACTCGCCTCCTCCAAGAAGCAACTGAATAATTGGACCCTGACTACTTCCGGTTTGGAGTCGGAGTGACCGAGTGGGAGTGAGCGAGTGGCCGAGATTTTCGGGTTTGGAATTTGGCTTAGGTGACATCCACGCTATATTGCCACTACTACTGCTAACTTCTGTACCAATGTGTGTACTATTTTACAACAGAAGAAGAGGACATCACTGTATTGTTTTAATGGTGAACAACACAACAGGTTGGAAACAAAGTACAGAATTCTTGCCTGATCTTACCCAGTGGTGCAGATAAGAAAATCACTGTTACAGGCAAAGACAGTAAAATCACATACATAATCACATACACATGCAGATGCAGATCTTTCTTTCTTTCTTTCTTTCTTTGTTATTGTGCTAATTCCTCACCAAAACAGTACACAGTGAAATCCACAGTGTTCATTTAACTCAGAAGAATGTACAAAATGGACCTCCAAGTATCCATACATTTTGGTTCCATTATGACTTCTGTACACACTTGAGAGTTAAATTAACAGTGTTTTAATGTGTAAATTGCCCTACTTAAATGTTCACCATCACTCACTTTGCTGGGCAACCTGATGAAGCGTGTTGCTATGGAAACCATAACCAACATCATCTTCAGATAGAGAAGTGTTTCTCAACATCTGGTCTGGGGCCCACCAGGGGTCCAAATGGGTCTACAACTCTGAGAGTGTACAAATGGAACCTTTTTTTGTCTTTGAGGCCACAATCTACACTGTAAATTCTCAGTATTAATTTAAGTCATTACTTCCGCTTCCGTAAGTTTGAATTGACACGCAAACACAGCGGTGTTATGAATGGAAATGTAGGTTCTATACATTTACGTGTATGGGTCTTGTCATTGTTTGTTGTCTCTGGTAGAAGAAGTACTCCCATGTTGTACTTAAGTAAAAGTACCAATACCACAATGTAGAAATACTCTGTTACAAGTGAAAGTCCGGTATTAAAAATGTACTTGAGTAAGGGCACGGTCACACCGAAATTGTATTCTACCTATGCTGGCGGATTCAGCCAATGCTTCTCAATGGGAACGGATCTACAAGCTCACAAGCTTGTAGATCGGCTACTTTCAAACAGCCGAAGTCTAAATAGGGCTGAAGTGGTTGATGCATGTTTGTAATAATAATCCAAATCT
Source organism: Gymnoscopelus braueri (assembly GCF_963280865.1). Lineage (NCBI taxonomy): Eukaryota > Metazoa > Chordata > Actinopteri > Myctophiformes > Myctophidae > Gymnoscopelus > Gymnoscopelus braueri. Next base: position 28,616,646 of record NC_137624.1, read on the forward strand.
ACAAAGTAACTAGTAACTAAGATTTTGTAATAATTGTAGTGGAGTAAAAAGTACAATATTTGACTGTGAGATGTAGAGGACTAAAATTAAAAGTATAACAAATTGGAAATACTAAAAGTATTTTTTAAAAGTACATCATATACTTTGTTACTTTCCACCACTGTCTCTAGTCTATAACGTCAGGAAGTGGATTGAGATTCCAGATCATTAAAAACCTAAAGGAAATGACGCTCATGTTGTTATACTGGAAAGAAATGGAATAAAATCAGTTCAGCAATCGGCCTCTACAAGGATTGTTCACATTAGTTAATTCATTATGAATATGCTCATTTGCATTGGACGCTTAAGGCAATATTTCCATCATTCTATCTTGTAAATTACACGACAAATGTTTTATAATAATATAATAATACAGTATTCTTATGTTTTCATAATGGACCACATTATGCTCTACTTACATAATTGATATATTTAACGACTACAGTTGCAATTAAAGCACGCAGTCTTCTCATTGCCAGTGTGAATCAGGAAAAACAAAAATTACTTAATTACAATCCCGCAAAAAAAAACATTGAGGTACTGTGCAATGCAAATGCATAGTTTTAATACCTTCAATCAGCTATTTCTTTTTACAACTTTCGTTTAGGCAAACGAACATACAATTGGCTTAAAATCTTACAGACTACTCGGCAACGCGTTTCGAGTACAAGAACTCTTCCTCAGGCAGCAGCGTGTGAAATCATGTCTATCCACAAAGTGTCCTTGGGAGCTTACTGGGGAAAAGGGCGTGTGTGAATTATGTGCATCACTTAATGTTGCCAGTCATTCAATTCATTTGAGGGATCAAATCAGTCAACAATAATGTGGGAACACTACCCGACAGAAATCAGAAAGGGTCACCTTAGCCTGCCTACTTACCCTACAAGATCTCCCTCCACACAGCGGATTCAAATGAATGATCAATGCTTATTATCAAGCGCTAACGTCACTTAACAAGCACCATTTAATCCACATGCAGAGATTCAGGTGTCACAACAGCAGAATGAAACACAGGACAGGAGTTAGGCTACTGCTAAGAGCAAGAGTCATTGATCATTAGGGTAAGTAGGAAGACTAAAATTACCCTTTTTTTATTCAGTTAAGTTGTGTTCCCACCATAGACCATAAAAAATATGGACGAAGGGAACGGTGACGTCACCCATTGGTTTCTACAGACCGCAAATGAAGCTGATTGTTCAGGAACGTGCAATCCGCCATCTTTAATATATACCATTGGGCACGTCGGAACTCAAACGCTATAGAGCATCGCAGTTCCCGCCCACTTCCTGGTTCCACTTCAGAAGACTCAATGCATTTTTCCCATTGACATTTCCAAAAATATTTATATCAATTAATTTAAGCCTAGAATCAAGCCATCCAGGGTCCTGGTGAATCATGACCATAAAACATTTTTTTCTGTGATTTATTTTATTTTATATTTAATTATATGATATACTATATTTAATAAATACCCTTTGTTTTGCCGTTTTCAAAAAAGTTTTTTCACAGAATCAAACGTTTTATGGTCATGATTCACCAGGACCCTGGATGGCTTGATTCTAGGCTTAAATTAATTGATATAAATATTTTTGGAAATGTCAATGGGAAAAATGCATTGAGTATTTTGCAGTGGAACCCGGAAGGGGCGGGAACTGCGATGCTCTATTGCTTGAGACCAGACATGTGACCAGGGAACCGGGAAACAATCCCCAAAGAATGCTATTGGTTGGGTAGCTTGTCAATCAAGAGCGGGGGCGGGGAATGAATGCTATTGGTTGCGTAGGTTGTCAATCAAATCATCCCGCCCCTCCTGGAGCATAGCCTACTTTATCGTCAATTTTAGAATAAATGGGACCATAAATTAACCAAACGCATATCATGATGATTGAAAGGAGACTTTAAACTAGCGACTGGAAGCATATAGTATTTATGACAATTTTTATTAAGGTAAGAAAATCTAGTCTAAAGTTCGTCAAAAATCCATCCGCTTACAATTAGAGAATATTCCTTCTGACACCTGCAGGGGTAAAACAGCGCCATACAGGCCATTCATATGAACTGTCTCTCTTCCGTATCGGCCTCATTGTAAATATGTCAGGCTGGCCCCTTGGTTCCCACATTATTATTGACTGACACGGATCACTGAAATGAATTGAATGACTGACAACAGGAAGTGATGCCCATAATTCACACTATGGGTGCATCCACACACACGCGTCGAGTCACCGGACGTTCCATCCACTCCCATGATATTGATTTGATTTCAGGTTTTTCCCATAT
>NC_137624.1:28623964-28631464 GCF_963280865.1 Gymnoscopelus braueri
AGCGAGAGAGAGAGAGAGAGAGAGAGAGAGAGAGAGAGAGACATAGAAAGAGACATTGGGAGGTTTTAATGCTAGCCTTATGCGTCTTTTAGTGGTTTTCGCCATAGGGGCTTGGCAGTGCCAGGCCTTGTCACTGAGCCAACAAAAATCTGCAGTGCCTGCCGCATTTCAGCAGCCCAACACACACACACACGCAAACACGCGCGCACACACACACACCACCTCAACGGCGTACGTTCAAGAATCCACTCTCTCTCTCGTCGACGGGTTCTTTTGTGACTGGGAAACATTGAGTATAGTCGATAATTTAGAAATAAAAGCTTCTGCTGGTGAAACAGGAAGTCATGTCCTCTGCGTGGACAACATCCTGTTTGACCAGGAAGTGTCCATGTCTTCCATGTTTCATTTTTCTTTTGGGTAACAATGGAAATGTAATTCATCCATATTTAGAGGAGTCATATGCACGCGCGCGCCCCCACACACACACACACACACACACACACACACACACACACACACACACACACACACACACACACACACACACACACACACACACACACACACACACACACACCAAACACACCATAGGTTGCACTAGGATTTTAAATTACCAGCCAGAATGTCCAGAATGATAAAATAATAATAATACAAATAAATGAATGAATGAATACATAATTATAATAAACTGGCAGGGGGCCCCAGTGGCTCACCCGGTAAGAGCTCTTACCGGGTGAGCCCCCTGTCCCCCACACGCGCGCGCGCACACACACACACACACACACACACACACACACACACACACACACACACACACACACACACACACACACACACACACACACACACACACACACACATAAATAATGCTATAGTCCTTCTGGCAGCTGGCCCGGTTCGAATCCCACCCAAGGCTCTTTGCTGCATGTAAACCCCTCTCTCTCTCTCTCTCTCTCTCTCTCCCATCTCCCATGTCCCTCACTCACTGTCACTATCATAACGTCGCTATCGGGCAGAAACCCTGTATCTTGTAGAAAAAAAGTAGTGAAAATAGCAGATCTACAACCTCACAAGGTGTCTCATCGCGACGCGTTGTGAGCTTGTAGATCGGAGAAATAATAATAAAAAAGGAACGGTTTTGGACATACAAGGTTTCCCCCAGACCCCGACGACACGAATAAAGAGAAAACACCCCAAAAAAGAATCTAAAGGAAATAAAATAGCCGTATCAATTTCCAATGCCTGACAGGCAGGTGCATTTAACAACACATGTTACGGCTCATAATTATAAATCAGACTGAAAACTATTTGGAAACAAAGGAACAACGTAAGAAATGTAATGTAACAGCTTTGCCTCGCAGCAAGCAGATGAATTACATTCAAATCATGCATTTGGTGTGAGTGACTGCGTGCGTAATGTGCGTAAATAAATAAGGAGGAATCCATGAAGGCTCCTTTCATTTCGTTGCTGTCGGGCGGAAACCTTGTACGTCCAACCCGTAACTTTAAAAAAATTAAAAACGTTTAAAAAAGTGTAAATAGTTGATCTACAAGCGATGGGGCGCATTGTGAGCTTGTAGATCTGCTATTTTCACCACTTTTGTGTGTCACTCTTATGTGATGAAATATGACAGTAATTCGCAAGAACAAAAAGCATAAAAAGTTTAACCCATTTAGACCCATTTGTTTCTATATCAGTGGTGCTCAAACTTTTTCATGTCAAGGACCCCAAAATGTATATGTAATTGGCCGCGGACCCCCATCTCAAAATATGTTGTTCCAGGGACCTCCCCCCCAGAAGCAAAGATTTGAGTAACAAATGTTCGTTTTTAAAATATAAAATATTCAAAGATTTGCACACATTTTCCAAAAATAGCAGATCTACAAGCTCGTTGCGCGGCACTCTGTCTGTGCCGTGCTATGAGCTTGTATATCTGCTATTTTTGAATATGTAGTGTAGAGTATGAAGTGTAAAATAATGCTTTTTTAGCTCAAATCTAAAAATGACACTGATGCGTTCCAGGTCTTAACGGGTTAAATATGGAGATAGGAGGTTTTGGGCTCGACGGCGACGATTGGCGAGGATGCTTCATTACATGGAGGTGAGCAGCTGCTGATTTGAAATGGAACGTCTGGTGAGTTTTAGTGCTGCTTGAGATGCATGTCGTCACTGTCAGGTGGAAACGCAAGAAAAGAACCTGTGTTCCATGGATCCAATGTAGTTATTATTATAAAAGTCACAAGCTCTTGTTCATAACGTTTCATAGGTTCAATCTCTATTAATACAAAAACGCGCATGCATGCGTTCCGTGCGTGCGCACATGTGGACATTTTCGGGTTTTCTTACTTTCATTCGGTTAATTCGGTACAAAACAATGTACTCCATGAAGTATAGATGTGTGGCAAAAAGGAAACGTCTCTCATCGCCCACCTCTCCTATCAGAAATGGATGACAAGAACCGTCGTCCTAAAACACCCTCGTCCCGGGTCTAATCCGGCGGCCTCGGTCCGCGGAAAAAATGGGGCAGTGTGTTTTAGGACGAGCTTTCCGTTTTCCACCCGTGAAAAACCTCCGGCTTGTCGGAGGTTTTCTCTTTTTCTTTTTTCTTCTTAATATCTTCATCTTCTTCTTCATCTACTTTCCGCCACACTGGATGCCTTACGGCACTTTGCTGCCTCCCACAGGTCGGGAAAATAACGCAGTTGATATCAAAGTGCGCATGCGTCGAGTTAAAGCTGTGAGTGCATGCCTACCATGGCCGCTGCCACACAACATTCTCCCTGTGTGAAGCAGCCCAGTGTGTGTGTGTGTGTGTGTGTGTGTGTGTGTGTGTGTGTGTGTGTGTGTGTGTGTGTGTGTGTGTGTGTGTGTGTGTGTGTGTGTGTGTGTGTGTGTGTGTGTGTGTAACTGTCACCAGGCAGACATCGACTCATAGGAACAAACGCCTTGCCCACACATAACTAAAAGTCTGCAAATATTTTGAGTGCGCGCACTCTGCGCTCATCTGTTGTGCGGCCTCTGTTGCTGCATCGCGTTTGTCATTAAATATGTAGGCATGTGCATGCCCACAATAACTGTAATAATAGTATCTATAGCCTATAGGCTACTAGATGTGAGGGCCAGGCAACTAGATGTGAGGGCCGAGTAGCGGCCCGAACCTCTTAGACTGGGAAAGCATCTGTGTCATTTTAGATTTAAGCTAAAAAGCATTACTTTGGCTATTCAAAAATCCTGACAATTTGTGCAAATCTTTGAATATACATATATTTTTAAGCGAACATTTTTAACTCAAATCTTTGCTTCTGGGGGTAGCTGGAACAAAATATTTTGAGATGGGCATCGGCGGTCAAATACATATAATTTTGGGGGTCCTTGACATGAAAAGGTTTGAGCACCACACTTATATATAGCAATATAAGTTTTTCAGAAAACTGTTAGGATTTAAAAGACATTTTTAGAACATTTTTAAATTTTCAAAAGTGCCGAAAACAACTGATCTAGAAGCTCACAAGAGCGAGAATCTCGGAGCGAGATTGGAACGAGAATCTGTACTCTGCTGTCACAACTGACACGAATGACACACGTCACCTTCACCCAGTTGTGATAAATGTCAGATCAAAACTTTACAGTAATGTAATCTTGATCCTCATTGGAATATATTTTCCATTATATCGGCCTGAATGTAGAAAGAGAGAAAATTACATTTTTCAGCCTTTGTTGCAAAAGAAACGGTAAAACCGCCAATTGCCGGCCTGACGCAAACACATGCGCGAGCATTCACAGTCAGACACGCAACATACACTTCACTATACTACACGTTCTTACAGTACTTGCACAAGCATAAACACACACACACACACACACACACGCTCTCACACATACACATTGCATACACAAATGAACTCAGAAATCACGCAAACACACTTCACGCACACTAGACTATACTACACTCACATACATTCTTACAGGCACATGTATACACACACAGAAATACACGCACACACAGAAGTCCACACACACACACACACACACACACACACACACACACACACACACACACACACAAACACACACACACACACACACACACACACACACAGACACACAAACACACAAAAACTCAAGACATCACACGTCACACACAAATTACACTATACTACACTACACATTCTTACGTGCACATCCACACACTCATCCGCAGGCGCACACACACACACACACACACACACACACGTACGCAAACACGTCACTCGCACGCACGCGCACACACACACACACACACACACACACACACACACACACACACACACACACACACACACACACACACACACACACACACACACACACACACACACACACACATTCTCACACGCACACACACACACACACACACACGCGCACACGCACACACACACGCACACACGCACACACACACACAAACACACACACACACACACACACACACACCCCCCCCCCCCCGCTGTGAAGGGGCTCTCTGGGCCAGTGTGGAAAGACAGAGAGAGACAGCTGGGCCCTACGCCTCTCTCCTCCTCCCTCTCTCTATCCATCCTTCCTTCCCTCTCTCATCCCTTCTGCTTTCTTTCCTCTTCTCTTTATTTTCTTTCTCTTTCTTTCTTTCTTTCTTTCTTTCTTTCTTTCTTTCTTTCTTTCTTTCTTTCTTTCTTCCCAAGCCATCCTTTCTTCCATAATGTTCTGCATCACATTGTTTGTCATTATTTCTCTCCTCCCACACAACCATCAAGGAGAAACATCACAACCGTTGTTTGTCTCCATAACGCTTCCATCTAATAACTATAATAGTCACGTCGTCACATGTCGGGTGGAAACCTTGTAAGTCCACAACCGTTACTTCTCAGGAAATGGAAAAAAGAGTTCCAATGGATCCACTGTAGTTATTTAGTCACAAGCTCTTGTTTATACTTTTCATTGGTCCAATATTCATAAAACCCACAGACACAATTAACCACTTTCACTTTCACAAAAAATATCTAAAAAGTAGCAAATCTACTAAGTGCTGTGAGCTTGTGCGTAGATCGGCTATTTTCGTTACTCTTTTAAAAATAATAATTTGGGGGCTTTTCTGCTTTTATTTCTAGTGGAGATGGACATGAAACAGGGAGAGAAAGATGGGGAGAGACAAGCAGCAAAGATTGTTGGGAACGGGACTCAAACCCGCGATGTGCTGTCAGGCTACATTAGAGCCTAAGTGGCCGGACCGCTAACGCTTTCGTGACACTGTTGTATTACAAAGTAGGGCATTCATTTACGGAAAAAAACATAAAAAGTTGGGGTTGGAGATGGCCGAGTGGTTAAGGCGTGTACCACATAGGCTCTGATGCATTGAGAAGCGTGTCACGGGTTCGATTCCCGAGCGTGTGTCTCTCCCCGACTCTATCCTGGCACGGCAGTGGCTCACTGTCGAAAAATAAGGGCAAAAAGTCCAAAAACTAATCTTACAACAAAAGTTGAAATATGGAGATACGAGATTTCTGCCCTGACAGCAACGATATGTTGAACACCTGGACACGCGGTATGAAGAGCTTGTGATAGTCGATGACATTCTATCTAATCAGTGTCTGTTATGAGCGTCCGCTAGCGAGCTAGCCGCAGTAGCTAGCGACGCTACCTCTCACACCTGTTTACAAGGTAATGGTATACATTTATATGATATGACGCTGCCCGCCCTCCCTGTGATCAACACCACTTCACAACCACTTCAGACCACATGAGGGAGGTCCACGGCACTGAAAAATGTCCTGCTAAGTCAAAGAAATCAAATTAGTCGAAGCCTGCATGTCTAGCTTGATGCTAAGTAGAAATGGAAACTATATGCAAGTGCAAATTATCCTATATTAAAATTGCCTAGAGGGCGGGCGGCCGGTGGGTGGGTGGACGGACGTCACAAACGTAACATGCGAAACTGCGAGGCGCACCGTTGCTCCAATCCGCACCAAACTTGGCACAAAACACTGTTCAGGGGTCTGCCATCACGATAGTCCCACCAAGGGCCCCATGTGGCCCCCTGGCTGTCACAGGCGCACCGTCGCTCCGATCCGCACCAAACTTGGCACAAAACACTGTTCAGGGGTCTGCCATCACAATAGCCACACCAGGGGCCACAGCCACACGCCCATCCGCCCGCCGCGCGTGGCCACCGACAAACCTACATTGCACACATGTGGGCCAAGGCAGCAGTGTTAGAGCAGTGTTTAACACTTCAAATGGCCATACTCAGGCCATTGCTCTGATATGTGTGACATTGGACTAGGTTTGAAGGCCGCATAGACCTGAAAATCTAGTATTTTAAGTTAAAGATGTTAAAGATATTTTCGTGAACGTAAATGACAAACGGTTGACAGCTTCCTGTTGCAACTATTGGCAGGTGTAGTTACTCTTTGTAGCATTCGAAGACTGTGAAAGAGATGTCTGTCTTGAGAAACTAAGCTTGAGAGAGAGAGAGAGAGAGAGAGAGAGAGAGAGAGAGAGAGAGAGAGAGATAACTTTCATGTTTTTTCTATGACATCAGTGATCACCCCACTTGTGAATGTTGAAGCTATAATGAGATTTTAACCATAAAAACAATAATGCCTCTTGTGAGAACCAGGACAATTGTAATGTCTATTTCTCAAATTCTATTACAGTTGTGCGTATGTTATCACACGCACGCACACATGCACTCAAACACACACGCACGCACGCACGCATACACACACGCACAATGTGTAGAGCAGATTCTGTTCAGGCTGATGGATCAAAACGATGCCATTGACCAATCTCTCCTTTGCCTGACTTCCAGGGGTGTGGTCTGTGCAGTTATGTAAGCCTCCCATTGGACGAGCACTTCAGTCTTGTCTGTCTTGTCCTTGTCTGTTCCCCGTCGCTATGACAACACCCAAAAGTGCTTGAGCTAACAAGCTACATGCTCATCACTGGCAGAAGAAGTACTTAGATAGTTTTTGCTTAGAAGACCACTTCACCCATTTTCAACGTATCTTCATATATAATTGGTCCTCAATAATGCTTATTAAAATATTGTACCATTTTTGTCTATTAGATCTGTGTCTCAGAGGAGGACTGTGGACAGTTCAGAAACACCAGTGACATCATCATTAGTCAGTATTGGTCATTTCAAATTATATATATGTTTATTAATGCAAGAACAATGGCTTCTAATGCAGCATGCTGACTTTCCAGTTCTATTAGCTTGGTATCGCAAATTAATATCACTGGTAGTAGGCAGGTTTCTGAACTGTCCACAGCTCTCCTCTGAGACACTGGTGCCATTTGATAATGAGCATTAGTGAGGACCAATTATACGAAGATTGAAAAATGTGTGAAGTTGTCCTTTAAGCAATATAGCAATACAACAATGTAAACATGTTACCAGAGTGGTTCTCAACCTTTTCTGGATCAGGGCCCACTTGAAAATCTTGAGTATAGAGAATAGAAGAGTTGTATGGCACACCATCCTGTCT
>NC_137624.1:28641464-28643964 GCF_963280865.1 Gymnoscopelus braueri
GACCGCTTTTTTTTCTCTCCAGTCTAACCAAATCTCTTCGCCAAAAGTAGCTGATCTACAAGCTCACAACAAGTCGCAAACGTGACGTGCTGTGAGCTTGTAGATCAGCTACTTTTTGGCTGATGTTCCTCCAGAATATGGATGGTGGGGTTCAAGTGGTTAAACAGTTATTCATGTATTTCTGAGACATGTTCAAATCTGTTTTTCTTAGTGTGCCATTTCTGTCTTTTTTTCTCCTTAAGTAAAACTCCCATTTTCTCTCTCTCCCCCCCCATCTCTCTCCCTCTCTCTCTCTCTCTCTCTCAGACTTTTAAACACACAGTACACAGGCCACCTACATCACTTCTCCAACATTGCCGATCTACTATTTTTGCTACTTTTGCGCGACACTAGGGCATTAATTTATGAAACTATATAAAAAGCGACGACATATACTATAGCATGCAGGAAAAGTCATTGTAAAGAACCCCACCCCAATAAGAGATGCTGTGTTAACGAGCACCCCCCCCCCCACACACACACACACACACACACACACTTTCTCCTGGCTTTAATGAATGTCAGGCTTAATTAGACAACTGTGATGTCACACACATTCATTATCGCTTGGCACTGTTTCAGCAAAACGCTGTCTGTCTGTCTGTCTGTCTGTCTGTCTGTCTGTCTGTCTTTACACCATTTTCCCCCCAGGAAAACAGCAGATCTACAAGCTTGCGACGTGCTGTGAACTTGTAGATTTTTTTGGTAACAATTCAGAATTTTCGTCTCTTTTCACAACATTTTCGACCTATTTTGACATTTTCAGAATGGGAATGCTATAGGGTCCATTTGGTTAATCAAATATGTCATTTTATTAGCAAATAACAACTTTCATTACCAGGCTTATACTACATAGGACCACTAATATAGCCTTCCGCAGTGTTTGGCTAGATGTAAATCACGTGACGCATCATGGTGGGTCCAGCGTGCCTGTTGTGACTGTTTGTTTTCCTCATGACCACTAATGCAAGGAAAAAAGGTACTTTGGTGATCAGTGCCTCACGTTAACCCCTTGAAGCCTACAGCATTCATTTTCTAGGGGTAACATTAACCCATTAAGACGGTAGACCTGAGGCCGATTCTACAAACGCCTTCTAAATCAGTCGTTCTCAAACTCTTTCACTGAATGTCATCGTCATAGGACAGTAGAACAGAGCATTTAGCTAATCGATGTGCTCAAGAACTTATGAATGTACTTGCTAGCTTTCTGGGACAGTGGCCTCTTGTGGTATGGAATAAGGATTCACCATATTAATTATTTTGGCTCAAATCCGATAACCGATTAATTGCGTGGTCAAATCGATTAAATAACGATGTAAATATTGCAATACAAGTTTCCAGTAAGGTTTTAATACCTGTTATACAGTGACTGTGATTCTGGATGCAGATAATTTTTTTAGCATTCTTATTACCTGATTTATTAGGCCTGATGATCAACACTACACTGTTTCCAAGTGTCTGCTTTCACTACTGATAGGAGATGAGCAAATATTATTCAAAAGAACTAAAATGTAGTAAATATGTTCTGTAACATTTTGTATTTGTTTTACAATCCCATTTTACTGACTTATATTCGCATCTCGTTTGCTTGTATTTGCTCTACAGGTAGACTATTTTGAAAGCTTCCCCAGAAAAGAGAATCAGCTGCTTTCAATCATCACAAAAGGCTTCTTATGCTTCACATTCAAAAGGAAATATTATAAAATAAAATACTGTCAAAGATATCCAAATGCCGATTTTACTGATATCGTATTTTAACTAAATATCGATATGATGAACGATTTCTTTATTACATTTTTGATTTAGAGTAGCCAGTCATTTTTGACCCCCTTTTTCTCCCCAATTTAGTAGTTAACCCATTAAGACCTGGAACTGTGTCATTTTTAGATTTGAGCTAAAAAGCATTATTTTACACTTTGGGCTATTCAAAAATAGCAGATATACAAGCTCATAGCGCGGCACCGAGTGCCGCGCTACGAGTTTGTAGATCTGCTATTTTTGAAAAATCGTGAAAATGTGTGCAAATCTTTGAATATATATATTTTCAAAGCGAACATTTTTAACTCAAATCTTTGTTTCTGGGGGGTCCCTGGAAAAAAATATTTTTATGGGGTCCGCCGCCAAATACATATCATTTTGGGGGGTCCTTGACATGAAAAAGATTCAGCACCACTGATATAGAAACATACGTTTTTCAGAATACTGTTGAGATTTAGGAGACATGTAGAATCGGCTTCAGGTCTCAATGGGTTAATTATGCCAATTAATTCCTCCCCACACACATTTCTGTGTTGTCACTGCTGTCGTATCCTACTGACTCACCTGCCAGTGAGGAGCCCCCACCGGGAGGACGTATAGGGCCTTCGTCCTACTCCACCCGCCCCAAAACACACCCTGCTGACAGGTGCCGCCCCAACCCGTAGGAGTACATGCCCGGCTTCCCTCCCCTGAACACTGGGCC
>NC_137624.1:28648964-28661071 GCF_963280865.1 Gymnoscopelus braueri
CACCAGTACACACAACCCGTTCTCACTCAAGGGGTCACCCTAACCCTACCCTCTGTCAGTAGCCCTGAAACGCCAAGGTTTGACATGACGGGACGCAAAGCGTGCGTGCGTGCGTGCGTGCGTGCGTGCGTGCGTGCGTGTGTGTGTGATCATGTTCGAGTGTGTTTGTGTGTGTGGTAGTAGATTAATCTAGTGAGGTCGCTAGGATGACACTAATCCGTCCTCTGATTATATGGAGCATAGCATCACTCTAATCTGACACACAGGGAGAGAGAGAGAGAGAAAGAGAGAGAGAGATAAAGAGAGGAATAGAAAGAAAACAAGGGAGTGAAAGAGAGTAAGAGATGGATGAAGCTAGAGAAAGAGAGCGATAGAAAGAGGGACAGAGGGAGAGAGAGAGAGAGAGGATAGAAAAAAGGGGTTGGTAGTGAAAGAGAAAGAATCATCTTTTACAACAATACTGCATTGATGAAACTGTGTTCACATATGCACGTGTTCCTTTGTGTGCGTGTGTGTGTGTGTGTGTGTGTGTGTGTGTGTGTGTGTGCGTGCGTGCGTGTGCGTGCATGTACAGTATGCATGTGCATGAGCGTGTACAAAATGCATAAGGAGCCTGTGCGTAAGAGTGGGCGAGTGTGCGTACATGTATTTCTATGGGCTGGTATTTCATATCCCTGCCTGTCGCTCTCTCTTAGCGTTTATCATCATCAGAGGATATTGAAGCTCCCTTCTGCTAGATGAAGGAAAATGCAATAATATAACCTCTACCGCTGTACATATAACAGATAGATAGATAGATAGATAGATAGATAGATAGATAGATAGATAGATAGATAGATAGATAGATAGATAGATAGATAGATAGATAGTTAGATAGGAGACAGATATATGCATGCACGCACGCACGCACGCACGCACGCACGCACGCACGCACGCACGCACGCACGCACGCACGCACGCACGCACGCACGCACGCACGCACGCACGCACGCAAATACATACTGTACATAGGTAGTGATATAAGTATTACTACAAAGACAAATCTGACAGTGAGTACAGCTAGCACAGCTCACAATCACACACATTACCTGTGTGTAGACACACACACACACATGCACAGAAACACACACACACACACACATGCGCACACATGCGCGTGCACAATGCATTTCACCTCATTTAAGACTTCAAAGACATGAGAGTTTTTGATACAACATTTCAGTGAACAAAGCATGTTTGTTTGAGGACAGTGAACTGCTCCTTTTATAGTTATATGAAAGAAGGTGTGTGCGTGTGTCTTTCTGGCAAACATCAGAAGAGAAAAAATGTTTAAAACATAACAAAACAAAAACAAATGTTTTGTGTAATCTATCTGCCAGAATTCAAAGTATCTCAGCAGATTGGACCAAAGAGAGTAGAAAAACTCAAGCATTGTTGCGAGTCAAAATGTGACATTAACCACATTAACCCATTAAGACCGGGAAAGCAAGTTTCATTTTATACTTTGGCTATTCAAAAATAGCAGATATACAAGCTTGCGTCACTTCGTGCCGCGCTGCGAGCATGTAGATCTGGATTTTTTGGGGGGAAATCTTTGAATATATATTATTTTTTAAGCGAACATTTTTTACTCTTTGCTTCTGGGGGTCCCTGGAACAAAATGTTTTGAGATGGTGGTCGGCAGCCAAATACATATCATTTTGGCATGAAAAGGTTTGAGCACCACTGATTTAGCAACGTAGGTTTTTCAGAAAACTGTTAGGATTTAGAAGACATTTGTAGAATCGGCCTCAGGTCTTAATGGGTTAAAACTGGCATCCCTATTTTCAAAAATGTTGAAAATAGATGGTGATGTGACACATTGTTGTGAGCTTGTAGATCGGCTATTTTCAATATATTTGTCATAATGTTGCTGTTCTTTTGTTTGTGTACCTCACAGCACTCTCAACAAAAATAAAGGTCGGATGAGATGAATGAATTGAAAGTGAAGACTTTTAAATGTTAGATCAGCTAGTCTTCCATTAATACAACCGATTTGGATCAGTTAATCTTTACATCCCAAGTAGATACGTATGTGTGTATATAGAAATGCAGATAGAGATACAGTATGATAGATACGTAGATATATATCCATATAGCTACAGTAGATGTATGTTTTTATATATGTTATAGATAGATAGATAGATAGATAGATAGATAGATAGATAGATAGATAGATAGATAGATAGATAGATAGATAGATAGATAGATAGATAGATAGATAGATAGATAGATAGATAGATGGATAGATAGATGGAGTTAAAGGGCATCCGCTCGAAGCTGACATCTTCCATATTTGATGGAGCCAGTCAAAGCTAATTAGGCTCTGCGTTTTGTGTGTTAACACAGACAAACTGTGTGTGTGTGTGTGTGTGTGTGTGTGTGTGTGTGTGTGTGTGTGTGTGTGTGTGAGTGTGAGTGTGAGTGTGAGTGTGTGTGTGTGTGTGTGTGTGTGTGTGTGTGTGTGTGTGTGTGTGTGTGTGTGTGGGTGCGTGCGTGCGTGTCAGATTATCTGTGTCAGTGGCCATTTGCTCACAACTGGCGCCACATCGGAGAGGGCCAGAGGCAAAGAGCATCATGGGTAAATGAACACACCCAGTCTGAGTTTCCTTTTAAAAACTGACTGAGAGAATGATAGGGAGAGAGAGAGAGAGAGAGAGAGAGAGAGAGAGAGAGAGAGAGAGAGAGAGAGAGAGAGAGAGAGAGAGAGAGAGAGAAAGAGAGAGAGAGAGAGAGAAAGAGACTATAATAGAGAGATAACTGTAAACTCTAATTGATGAGACAACATATTCTCACTCTCAAATAGTACTGTAGTGACTTCAAGGGACCGAATGTGACCAACGTGACGGGGGTATATACCCTTCACCTCATTTGACGGCATCCCGGGAATGCGGAAGTGCCGTTCTCAAACCCAAGATGTAAAAGGGTGACGGCTCCGTTAACCTGAGGTTCCGATTATACAAAATATTTTGACTTTTTTTGTTTGTTGTATATATATATATATATATATATATATATTTATTTATATTCAAAGATTTGCAAAAAAAAGTTTTTTTGGGGACCGATCACCGATCACCTGAAGCCCGATTGGCCGATACCGATCCGATCATGTGGGAGGGCATTTTTTTTGTTTTTATTATTATATTATCATTATTATTTATTATATATTATTATTTATGCATGTAGAATACATTTTTAGTATTTATTGTGTAGTGTGGTGTATTCAAGACTGAAGGCTACAATAAATATGAAATATTATATAAGTACATTGTTTTACTAAAATGGGGTGTTGGCCGGAAAATACCGGGTTTACAATCAGACAGGTTGAGACACACCGTTGTACATCTCTTAGGGTGGGGCAATTAGATGGTCAGAGAGTATGACCAGATGCCCCCCTGAGGGACCCCTCGAAGCAGGGATCATAGATTAGAAATACCTCCTTGGAATGCCAGATAGATAAAGGGTTCTTATCTGACCTCCAGGGTCAGGAGACAGCTGGCTTCAGGAGTGGTAAATCGTCTGCTCACCAGTACCAATAATTATGATTAGAAACAATGTTTTCATACCAAGACAGTAACCACTGAACTTTCTTTAGGTTCCTGTTCATAGAACTGCATGCTAGTATAAATAAGTCACGGTGGATAAATGTTTATTTACGCTGTAGTTCCAAAATGAGCCTGTATTTTAAATAAGACTGTATAAGGGTAACTTTGGCTTGCTATGATTTAATGAGATAACTTTTGGTCTTATTTTGATGTGTGTAAAATACTGAATATAGATAATTGAACAAGGATACGCTTAACTAATGGAATCAAGTAACAAATGTACTAATCGTGAAACCAGCTAAAGAACTGAAATACTGTTGCGTGTGCATACTCGTTCATCACACAGTAGCTGGCTAGCTGCGGTGGGAGGACAGAGCTTCTGTGATTGGCCGAGTGTTCTGTCACTAGGAGGCGGGTGCTAAGGCCCGCCTCGGAAACTGTAACATTTGGAAGGTATAAATGCTTTAACCATAGATAGAGACATTGCGCAGTACAACATTGACCATTGTACCTGTTCGCCTTTTTGACAATAAAGAGATTGTTGGAAACGACTCCTCCGGACTCCTTGCAAACTTGTGTGATTAATACCACCAGGAAACACCTCATACTCCGTCTTTCAAACGGGCTTATACACGACATAACTTGGCGAACCAGCCTCACTCTTTGCTGCTAGAAGGACACGGGACACACGAGATTTTTCATTGGAAGGTATGTAAATTGTACTTGTAAATGTTAAAGTTTTGTCCGTGTTTATAGCGGCAGGTTAAGAAGAACCTCCTCTTGGCCATTTCTTGTTCCGGCGGAAATGAATGTTGTCCCCGGGTGGTTTTTGTGAGCTTGGAGTCCTGAGGAATCACTGTGTTTTTATACACGCTGAGCTGAGGCGTACACTTTAACACAAAAAATGTTAAAGTGTATGTTTCACTGGCTCCGGTTGAACGCTTTTGTTATGATCCCTTTGTTTATTTTGATGCGCGATGTTCGCATTTCACTGAACGGAGGAGACATTTGCGTTCACCCTGAATATTTGTTACTCTATGATGGTTCACATCATGGAGTAATTAAATATACGGGCTAAGTAGTAATGATATGCATTTAGCTTGTTAAGGACTCTTTTATTCTACCTGGACAGTGTTAGCCACATTCAGTGTTTGTTTAGATAGAGTCCTATGAGAGACAGATTTTCATTATCGATAGATTGAATTAGCTAGTCAATTTATACATGAACACGTTGGAAAATCCTGGTTGGATATCTGATTTGTTAAACAAAATCTATGGTCGAGCCCGAAAAAGCACAAGAGTTGCATTTCGGCACCTGAAAAACGATGTCTCGTATTCAGTGTATAGCATAGGACAGATAGCTGAGGGCCCGCGCAGGGAGCTCTCGGCGTGCCAGAAAGCAACGTGTTTGCATCTGGTGGGCACTTTAAGTAAATGGGATCCTGGGGAATTGTTTGAGATGTTTGAAGTATACTAGTTTCAAGCGGCGGGGTGGATTTTTTTTTTTTTTTTGCTTTTGTTTGAGCCATACCTGATATAATGTGCATGTCTTTTCAAGACATGCCTCTTAACTTGGTCTCAAATATGAGCTGAATGATTCCTTAAAAGCCGTTTGTATATTCTGTGTTTTTGTGTAAATAGAAGTGGTGTCATGTAATTTCTTTTCCTTTTTCTTTGTGGGATTAGAGCTGTTTTTTTTTCCGGCTGGGGCCGTGGCGACACGGGACGGGACGCCGTTCCTGTGCCTCACGACGTGTTCTGGGCCGATAAACAACGGGTCCATTCCTGCCACTTGAATTAGGTTTGAAAAAGCATACATACTTATACTAGTTCATGTAAAGACTGATTTGCTGTATTTGTATTGATATACCTGCATACACATGTGTTAAGGTTAATTCTTGTACACGATTTATTTTTAAGTACTGATACTCCCCGATCCTTGCAGCTAATGATTGCTTGAGGTCGGACCTTTTCTGTCTCCTTTCTGTCATTTTTCATACCTGCTGTTTTTATCATTTGCGTCTCAGTTGAATGCTGTTTCGTGGGCCTGTTTTGTTGTTGCTGTTGTTGTGATAAACCTTTTTTCCCACGTTAACCTTTCTTCCCAATAATGATTTTTTTTCCAAGCTAACTTTTTCTTCCCGTTAATGCAATTATTTTCCCATTTAACGTGATGTTTCCCAAATAAGTATCTTCTGTTCTATGTACTGTTCTGGGCTCTTGTCCGTTTTGAGGGACAGATTTTTACATTTGTTGCTCAACCATCTTTTGTTTAGTTAGACGGTGGAGAGCCGCTGGACGTGCTTCTTTAATCTGCTAACTTTTCGCTGCTTGGTTGGCTAGTAATAACGGAGGCTTAACTTCATTCATGTTGTCATCTCCTGGGTTACTGAATCACATTTCCGGACCCCTCGATGCGTTAAAACGTCACAGACACGTTGGCTCTATTGTGAGTCTTTCATTGGCCTTTCGCTGTCACGTGACTGTTGCGTTGTACTGCATTGACGGACCAAGTGGTTATTGGTCCGTGGTTCCGTGTTCCAGGAAGTGCAACATTGTAGTTCAGAGCGGACATAGTTGTAGTTTTGATTCCCTCTTGGTGCGTCTAAAACACCGTTTGGAACCCTTGTGTTTCATTGTCTACTTTTACTCGTTGATTTCAATACAGGTCTTTCTCTTTGTTTATTTCTCATTCTTTCTTGGACCTATAATCTTTTAAACTACTTTCTTTGTTTCATACCTTAATGGTTTTTTCACGAATGCTGTTTGTGTTGGTGGATTTATCCATTATAGGCTTTCAGACGGAGTAGTGATTTGATAGTTGATTTATAAACATAAT
The DNA here is from genome assembly GCF_963280865.1 of Gymnoscopelus braueri. Taxonomy (NCBI): domain Eukaryota; kingdom Metazoa; phylum Chordata; class Actinopteri; order Myctophiformes; family Myctophidae; genus Gymnoscopelus; species Gymnoscopelus braueri. The sequence continues at coordinate 28,655,388 of NC_137624.1, forward strand.
GATCTTTATGCCATTTTTTCTACTTTCATAAATAGCACTGTCTGATACGTTTGGTTGATTATTGTGCTGTTTTGGTGGTAGTTTAAAATCGAGCAATTGTTTCAATATAAATTTCGTTTTGAATGCCTTAATTTTTTTTATATATTGGATGATTGAGTATGATTGTTTTTAGTGGATTGCTTTGTTTGATTAACACGTCTTGTGTGCGTGTGTGTGTCTGGTAGCATACTTATTTCTTTCCTTTTTCAAAAGAAAGAAAGGGGGGAGAGGAGTATTATACTCAGACTCTTTAAATTGTTGCATAAAATCTTTCTTAAAAACTGTGTTGTGGGAGGAGAAAGGATCTGGGGGGAGACTGCCTTGTACAGTAAAGAATACAGTCTTAGAAACCCGGGTTATTTTTCCTTTTTACTATACAGTAGAATAGCCAAATTATTGCTAATAGATATAATTTAAATATTTACTAGTTTGAATCGGGAGAAAGAGTAGTGGAGTATAAATTTGGTTTTGTGCGTTAAGTGAGGAAGGTTAATTTAAATTTTTAAGACAACATCAAATTCCAAAAACCCCCACAAGGGGAACTAGGGCGTTTGTGTTTTGTTTTAAATATAAATCTTCTGAAAAGAAGACCATTTAAGCTGTGCTTCAAGGTTTATAAAGCGTCTTTGTTTTAACCTTGGAAGCACCTTTCTAAATTTAAAAAGGACATTTAACTTAAACATTTGGGGGGTGGGGTTAGAAATTCACTCTTGTTCCTTTTATTTTAAATAGGGGAAAACGTAGCATTTCTCTCATCTACTCACCCAAAGAAGTTTGTTTTAAATTGTTTGAAGACTTTAATTAGGAGTAAAATTGTCATGTCAAGTTCCTAGTTCATTATAGGCTATTATAAATACCACGAGTATATCGAGTTGTTTCTGCCTTATATTTTGCATTTGTTTTGGCCTTGTAGTTATTTCAAACATATAAACTACGTACACATATAAATATATTTGTTCATACATAACTTTGCTTATTTTCAAATAAATCACAGACACATATAAAATTGGTAATGGTTTACACGTATTTGACGTGAGACTACACATTTCTGAAATATTTATATTGTTCACCACTGCTGTACATAGATTTTTGGGAGCTGATATAGTCCTTTTTGGGGCTGGCAAAAGTTTGAAATCTGTGCTTGAATCTATCAAATTGCAAAGTATAGCTTGGTGACACGTATCCGCAGTGTTGCAATAATTCGGACTACCTTGAGACAAAATATATGCAGAATTCTTAGGAAATTGGCATTTGAAGTACATCTTTGTAGTTTTGTAAAATCGTGACCTTGTAGCTCGGGGAAAATGGAAAGCTCTGGTATTGTGGCCGTTGTTTCAGCAACCACCCCCAGCGGAATAGTACAACAGAATAATCCGTTATGTAAGGATATTGAAAAGATTTCTAAAAAATTTAACAAACGCTGGCCATCATTGCAAAAACCATGGCCAATCACAGGTACATTCGATGTACAAATCATTAAAACAATGCAGATTCTTGTCAGTACATATAGGACCGATCAAAAAGCAGGCAAGAAAGGAAAAAAGAGAAGTGAGAAAAGAGTGTATGAGGAAGAAGTGTTGAGTTTGTTCCTTAAGGAAGGTCAGAGACTTAGTCAGGCCCTCACAGAGCGTCAGAGTAAGATTATCCTTTCGGCAATAGCTACTACAATTGAATTTAATAAATTAGAAGAAGCCAAAGCCGCCCCATTTTCCCACCTATCACCCCCTCCATATGGAGAGAAGACCCCCAGAACAGCCACAGATCCACCTTTGTCCCCTGTGCCAGTCTGCCCCGTGACCACTGAATCCAGCACTACCAGAACCCCAAACATATATCCCATCTTGCCTGTCCTGTATACCGGAGGCCGATATCACATCGAGAGCGACGCAGGAGTGCCCATTGAGAAAGGACGTGTACAGGGCAAGATGGAATTGAATCCAGATCCGAAAATAACATACAGAGACAGTGATGAAAAAGAGTCTAAAATCTCTGGGAAAAAGACCAAGCTTAGGTCGGAGACCAAGCCGCAACCCCGCAACAAATCTCAAAGTGACAAAAAATACCGGTCAGCGGAGGGAGCTGAGCCCAGCAAAAAGACGACGTCATACGGTGGGTATAACCGCAACATCATGAAAATACTTGCAGACGCTGAGAGGGAAGGAGCGGATGAATGGGAACTTCAGAGAAAGGAGCCGAAGGGAGCCGCCGCCTATGACGAGGAAGACGAAGGTACAGATGTTTCTGAGGATGGATCTGAAGAAGAAGACGAGGAGATGGCATCAAAATACCAGGGGTCTCCGTCCGCAATTCCCACAACTGAATTGTCCGACACCGCCAGACGCTTGCTGTTTCGTCGGCTAAAAGACGTCAGAACCGACAGGGAAGCCCTGGTTGGAGATGTAAGAAAGGAACCCCCAGGCAGTGAAATCAGGCGTTTTCTAAACAAGAGTATGAGGAAACTCAGACTGGAGGAAGAGGAGTTGACGAACAGTCTGAGAGGTGACGCAATCAGATATCAGAACGACACCCCCAGTCGTGGGGCCCCTAAAAGCCTCACAATGAAACGGAGTAAAGTGGATAAAAGTAAAGGAAAAGAAAAGGACAGTATCAGTAGATACACAAGATCCAAAATGACAATCAGCAGTGACAAGCAAGAGGAAGAGGAAGAGGAAAAGGAAGAGGAAGAGGAAGTGGAAGAGGAAGTGGAAGAGGACGTGGAAGAGGACGAGGGAGAGGGAGAGGGAGAGGGAGGATCTGCGCACCAGTGCCCAGTAATCATAAGAGGACAGAATTTGGATTATAGACCATGGACAAACACGGATATGACAGATATTGTCGCGAAACTTCCACACCTGCAAGATGGAGCGTTTCCATGGCTTTCAAAATTTGAGGAAATTCTGGTGGGGACTCCACTAGCGATGGGGGACTTTAAAAAGCTGATCTCGACGATCAGTGGACGCCATGTTCTGGAAGATGTCCTGAGCAAGGCGGGACTGGACAGGTACAATGCAACCGGTCAGTATGACGGAGAGCTTTTTGCAGCCCACAAGGGGGCCTTGTGGCGTGCCCTCAGAAACCTGTTCCCTACTAATGTCCACCCGGACAGCATTATTATAGACCCCCTAGGCCCCACTGAAAACCCAAGAACTTACATAGCCAGAGCATACAGCCGGTGGCGTGACATCACTGGGAATGACGCAGAAAGGAACCAGTTGGAACAAGCCCTGGTGAGAGCTAAGATTGAGCATGGCTTGCCTCTTTCTATGCGGGAGAAGTTGGAGCCAGTTGTGGGGCTTGCCAAGATGACTTTGCCAATTTACACAGACAATATTGTACATGTGGTCGAACAACAACGCAAGAGGACCGACAGCTTGATGATTTCAGACGCTGAAATATTAAGGAAACTGAACAAAGTACAGTTAAGCCAGAGAATGGTCAAGCAAGAGGCCGTTCAAGCTGAGATTGTCAGACAGCGAGGGCAAGGAACCCCTGCCCCCCAACAGCCCACAAACTATACATCCCGAAACCCCCAGTACAACACACAGCAAACCATGTCCCAAGACTCCGCTATAAACCCAACACAGGCCCAGCAGAATCAGCCACAATCAGGATACCAGACAGGGTACGCAGGACCCAGAAGGATGCCTCTCAACTACACAGGTTGTTATTACTGTCAATCACTGGAGCATTTTGGTAGGAACTGTCCCCAAAAGCCCACGCGGTTTCGCCAGTCAACAGCCCCTGACTCAGAGAACCAGACATACACCACACAAAGTCCTGGACCACAGGGACCTGTGAATCCCTACCGTGGCCCTCAAACAGGAGGTTTTGAATGACGTTGCCCTGATGAATCCGAAGTGGGGTGCGAACAGCTTGTGTTGTCACGGCCAGATCAGGATCCCACAGTGTGGGTAAAGTTGAACGGAAGGCCAACACACTTAATGGCTGACTCCGGTGCAGCTTATACATGTATTCGGCCTGAAGACGCACAGCACCTCACTAAGTCTGGACAATTCGTTAAGACAATCGGATTTGAGGGTAAAGGACAGCTTATTCCACTCACACATCCTGTGAAACTTCAGCTGGAGACACAGACATGTGAAATTCCAGTTTTAATAGCTGCCAGTACTCCCATTGGCCTCTTGGGACGTGATGCTCTATGCAAAATGAGCTGTACAATCAAATGCACACCACAGGGCTGTGTGGTGAAGGTGCCATATGACAACCATACTCAAATGCCTATGCTCATTGAAGAGGAAGATCCGGTTGTGTATTGGTTGGGAGATTTGAGTGATGACTTAATGGCACCTGCCAGGAGGTGGGAGAGATTCATTGTTGCCAATATGCAAGGAGCTAGAGTCCCCAACTCACCCCCTCACTGTACTCTCCAATACTTCAAAGATGCCAGCACCGCAGATGCTACAGGATGGATGGAGAAACAGCCAAACCAAGTGCACCTTAGTTCAAGTTGCATAATTCTTGGGCCCCAAGGCGCGGCCATGAAAATAAACAGTCAAGAATACATGGACAGTACTTTCACTATACAGGGCAGCATACCCCATGTCACATTGAGAGTGGCTGAACATTTCAAACAGAAACACATCGCGACAATGATGTATGATGCTGACCAACTCATTTTTGAGCAGTTGAAAGAAAACCCGTTAATTTGGAGAAGTGCAAATGGACACTATCTGAAGATCATGCTGTCTGCCCAGGGAATGTCGACACCCCAGACAGTAAGAATGTCAAACATGTCCATATGTCCAGTCGAGCCTGACCAGGTTCTTATGGAGGAAATGTTGAAACAAACCCCAGTGACTTTGTGGTCCCAAGATAGCACAGACATTGGGCGTGTCAAATCTGCACAACCAGTGAATGTGACTATCAGAGCAGGTACCACGCCCCCCTGGAAAAATCAATATCCTCTCAAGGACGCTGCAATTGAAGGCATCGAATCCCAGATTAAGGGACTAATTCAAGCAGGAGTGTTGAAAAAAACAAAAGACCCCATCAGTAACATGCCCCTTTTACCAGTTAAAAAACCTGACAACTCCTATCGTTTAGTACATGACCTTAGACTCATAAATGAGATTGTTGTGGCATCCACAGCCGAGGTTCCAGACCCACATATTCTCCTTTGTGATATTCCACCCACAGCCACTTGTTTCACAGTCCTGGATTTGACAGGAGCCTTTTTTAGTGTCCCACTAGAAGAGAGCAGCCAGGGATTATTTGGTTTCACTTTCAAAAAAGATCACTACACTTACACATGTCTGCCCATGGGTTATAAACATTCTCCTCATATTTTTAACAAAGTTTTAAAAGAGGATTTGGCTGATGTAGGTGAGCTAATGGACAGCACAGTCCTCCACTATGTCGATGATCTCATCATTTGTTCAAAAGACAGGGAGACATGTCATAAAGATTCGATTTTGCTGTTACAGAAGTTAGCTCAGAAAGGCCACAAGGTTTCGAAAAAGAAATTACAATATTGTCAAGACTCTGTGGTCTACCTAGGTCAAAAGATAAAACATGGACATCGTAGTATCTCAGATGGTCATTTGGAAACCATACGGAATGCCCCACAACCAAGGACAGTGAGGGAAGTGATGAAATTTCTAGGTCTGGTACAATTTTCAGCTGCA
>NC_137624.1:28661271-28673771 GCF_963280865.1 Gymnoscopelus braueri
TGTGTGTGTGTGTGTGTGTGTGTGTGTGTGTGTGTGGTGTGTGTGTGTGTGTGTGTGTGTGTGTGTGTGTGTTCCACATCACACCTGTTACCACATGCAGGTACAAACCACACTCATAGTACATCTCTCTATATCTCCCCATCACTGTCTCCTTATCCTGCTTACTGTCATCCTGACCCCATTTCTCTTCCTCTTCTCCACATTCCTCTTCATTGCTACTTCTCATCGCTTGTCTAATAGGACTCACAAAAACAAGGGGCAACAATACTAATTCCTGATTTACTTTTATTTTATTTTTTAAGTTAAGTTTTGGCCTATAACACAGTACACAACTGTATCTGCATACAGGGTATGAACATTAGAGTGGAGACAATGTCAATAGTAAAAAGTCAATAGTCAAAATTAACCTGATTTCACAAACTGACGTCTACCAGACAATTACTCCTGAAACAAGCACACTAGCAACACCATCTGAGCCAATATCACTTAGTCTTTTTAAAAAGTAGTGGTGATCAACCGTGTCAAATTATAAAAAGTATCAAATCTAGAATATGAATTGTGAATATTGTTGTCCTTCTATCTAATCTATCTATCTATCTATCTATCTATCTATCTATCTATCTACTGTATCTACCGTATCTACTCTATCTATCTATCTATCTATCTATCTATCTATCTACTGTATCGATCTATCTACTGTATCGATCGATCGATCGATCGATCATCAGAAGTGTACAGGTACTGTAATAAAGTGGGTGAAATTATTTTTAGTGCAAGATACCATTACCCACCAATTGCAGTTACATTTTAAATAAGAACAAGAATAGGACTAATGCAAGAAAGTTGTGCACAGTAACTTTCTGAACTTCTCTCTCTCTCGCTCTCTCTCTTTATCTCTCTCTCTCTCTCACACACACACACACACCAGCCGCCCCCACACACACACACAAACCAGCCGCACAACCACACACGCACGCACGCGCGCGCACAACGCACGCACGCGCACACGTGCACAGGAAGGTGTATATTTGTGATGCAACAGTTGATTTGTGGTGACGATGAGGAACTGAAAGTGAGATTCAGGTGAATTCCTCCCACTAATAATAACACAGACTGACACAGAGAGACAACCACTGGATGAAGGACAGCATTACTAAGAGAGTTCATCTCACTGTACAAAGGCAGACAGGACTAAATGTTGATATTGTATCAATGAGACTACATATCGTCTTGGATTTTCGTCTTTTCCTGATTTTATTCACTTAAGCCCAATTCAAAGTCACTGTGCAAACACAAACACACACACACACACACACACACACACACACACACACACACACACACACACACACACACACACACACACACACACACACACACACACACACACACTTAGTGGTGTTATCTCCACCACTAAAGCACATTTGCACAGAAGGAAAGCTACATGAAACGGTGTGTATTCCCAATGTAGGGATCATGTCTACTAGAATCACATTTGCAGGAAAATAAGTTTGCTTCTAGGCCAACTCCAACTTCACTTTGCCACATCAGAGGTTTACAGGTACTGTAATAAAGTGGGTGAAATTATTTTTAGTGCAAGATACCATTACCCACCAATTGCAGTTACATTTTAAATAAGAACGAGAATAGGACTAATGCAAGAAAGTTGCGCACAGTAACTTTCTGAACTGATCTAGAGTGCAAATCTCCACCAGGAGGCATGCTCCATCCACCTTCATGTTTCTGTCTGTCTGGATCATGTAGGAGGGAGAGGGAGAAGGAGAGGGAGGGAGGGAGAGGGAGAGGGAGGGAGGGAGGGAGAGGAGAGAGAGGGAGGTTGTGTGTGATGTCAGACCAGAGCTCGCTCAGCGAGAGAGAATAAGAGAGAGAGACAGAGAAGGAGGTAGGGAGAGGGAGGTGACACTACTGCGCATGGAAACGGCTCGCAGAGCGACGCAAACCGCGTCAAATAGGCCCCAAATAGGCCCCCCGCACGTCACATTTCCCAACCCAGAAGAATGGGTGAAAAGGGAGTATGCGCTGGGTGAGCAACTCCATACAAGTGAATGGGCGGGGGGGAATTTCGTTACCTCTCTATAATTTTTTAACTCTATGGGCGGTACATGCAGGATGCAGTGTGCCGTTGTCTGACCATGCATGCGGGCTGCTGTGTAACTTTGTTTGACCGTACAGTATGTGGGCTCATATCGGAGAATAGGTCACTGCTGTGTCAACTGTACAATGGCCGACAAACAGCGTTCGGCTACATTACACTCCTATCAGGACTCTGTTCTCACACTGACACAACCAGGGCAGAGAAAGAGAGAGAGAGAGAGAGAGAGAGAGAGAGAGAGAGAGAGAGAGAGAGAGAGAGAGAGAGAAGGAGGGAGAGTGGAAGAGTGGTAGTTATATAAACTGTGTGCTCTATTAAAGATAGGACAATAAGAAAAGGAAGGGGTGGGGAGAGAGAAAAAGCAAGAAAAGCAAGAAAGCAAGCAAGAAAGAAAGAAATTAAGAAAGAGAGAAGAAAGCGAAGAGAGAGAGAGAGAGAGAGTATATATCACCAGGGTTCTATTAAACTGGACCAAAGGTGTGCAGTGTAGGTGTGAATGTGAGACATACACGTGACGGAGGGAAAGGAAGTGTGGAGAATGTGTAAAAATATCTCAAGAAATAAAACAGGACAGGGATAGGCCCACTAATGGCCCATTTGAGTTATAACATGCTGTTATTCCCTCTTTCCAATATTGTGAATAATAAATGTGTATCATTTAAAATGTTGCTTCTCTGTTATAGAAGATACATCACCAGCTGGACTGACCATGTACAGTAGTAGCCAAACTTATTCTGGTAATTATTTGACATACTTTTATTCGCCAAATTCTTCCTGGGTATTTACTTTGTCGTACAACCAAAAAAAGCGGAAATAGACGATCTACAGTTTACAGTTTACAGTTTAGGCATTTAGCAGACGCTCTTAATCCAGATTGATTTACAGTAAGGAAGGACACAAGATAATACCTCATAGTACATCATAATACATCAATAATACATGCATACAAATAGTAATCTGATAATAAAGTAATACGTAAGTAAACCAATAATCTAATAATAACTAATACATACGTAGACCAAGAACCTATCATCAGCCTACATTGAAACTATACACACTATAGGATGCCAGGTCAACGATGACCTGGCATCTGTCTACATAACATGCTATCTACAGTAAGTTACATTTTAGCCCTTGCATAATCCTGCGAGGTCGATCTACAATCTCACAACAGGTTGCGATGCGATGTGTTGTGAGCATGACGCTGTTGTATGACACAAAAGAGGGTTTAAGTGGTTAATAATAAGAATAATTGATTTAGTCGATTATTAAAAAAAATCTAATTCAAATGATTTGATTATTGGAGAAAGTTAAGATATTCTATTGGTTAGGTATTAGACTTTATTTAATAGGTATTTATTTACTATTTAGGTTGTTAGTTACATCAGGTATGGTATTTTTGTAGGCAGTTGTATATTGTATGTTGTATTTTCTGTTCTTTTCACGTTGTTGCTGTGATGTTTTTGTATGTGGGACTACGGATGTAAAATAGCTTCTAGCTAAATACGGCATGTTTACATGAGATCACGTTCAATTGATTCAATTCTCGTACATGCATTGAATGTTCATTAACGCGCACTGTGTACCGTATATAAGCGAATAAAGTAACATTTATAGAAGGTATATAAAGATTTATAAAGGGCGCAGTGTATGTAAGTAGGCTTATCTCTGTACATTAAATGTGCATGTAACATTGAGCAAAACAAGCATCTCTGATTGCGCTCTGATGGGTCCAGCGCCACACAGCCCCCCCCCCCCCCCCCCCCGCTGTGATCTGAGCCTGGCATTCCCTCTCAACATGGATTAATCCATTCAATCCGGGAAACGCATCTGTGTCATTTTAGATTTTAGCTATAACCATTATTTTATACTTTGGCTATTCAAAAATAACAGAAGACAGAAGCTAGAAGAGCTTGTAGATCTGCTATTCTTTGAAATAATCATGAAAATGTTTGCAAATCTTTGAAAATATATTTTTAATTTGTAACTCAAATCTTTGCTTCTTGGAGATTTGAGTTACAAATGTTCGCTTTAAAAAAATATATATATTCAAAAGATTTGCAAAAAAAAATCACGATAAAATAAATAAATAGCAGATCTACAAGCTCGTAGTGTGGCACTCGGTGCCGTGCTATGAGCTTGTAGATCTGCTACTGTATTTTTGAATAGCCCAAAGAAATCTAAAAATGATGCTTTCTCTGTCCAAACTATAAGAAAAGAAAATGAAAATGGCCACTGACAGCTTGTAGATCTGCTATTTTCACTGTTTCTTTAGCGTTTTTTACATTTATGGAATGTTTTCCTTTTTTTTTACTGTCTTAGCTTTTCGATTAATTCCTCTTTTTCCGTTGAAAAGGTTTTTAAATAATATGATGTATTTATTTTAAACTAAGTTAAAAAGGGCTTAAAACATTTTCTCAGCGTGAGAATGGACACCGATCCAATGTGTGGGAAACAATGCTTCAGACAGACTTAAAACAATATTTTCCAGGCCAGATTTCATCACTGGTGGGCAGGTTCTGGCTCACTGTTGTCTACCACTGCATCAAATCATGGTTATACTACTACTACTACAAAACACATACACACACGCACATGCATGCACACATAAGAGTACACACAAACGCACACACACTCACAACAGACATCCCAGACTGAGTGAGTGTAAGTGAGTCTGAAACTAATGTGGCTGCGTGTTTCCTCTCCAACAGTAATTATTCAGGAGTTTGTCAACAGCAGAGGAGAGACACACGACGCCTCCGCTGCTGTCACGCTCCTCGCTGTCCCTGATGAACACATGAAACACCGACATGACAGGATGAGCCCCTACCGTGCCGCCATGAATGCGGTTTGGTGTCAATTGGATTTAATCTGACACCGCTGCTAAATCTCTCTCTACGTCGTCCTCAGAAGAGCCCCCCACAGCGTCTCTCCAGTCATCCCGAATCTCCATACAGTACATCTGGCCGGTTCGTTTGTACTTTCCGCACCAACATCTTTCTTTAACACATCCACGTAGGTGGGTGTGGGACGTCCTACTGACCGATCCCACAGTATTTAAGATACTCAGTCAAAGGGGCAGTGCCCTCATTACCCTCATGCCTGACTTCTCCAAAGTGAATGACGCCCACAGCCACAATACTAGAGGGAGCGACAACGATCTGGTACTACACAGTTATGAGAACAAACATGGGTAAATTTGCATTTTGCCTGCCACCAAAATGCGGAATGCCCTGACACATCCCTTAAAAATTTCAAAATAGGCTTGAAAACCATCTAGAGGAGGTACTGTAACTGCATTTTTCCACCGCGCGGCAGTAACAAACCGTCTTGTGCGTAATTCTCGGTAGCGGGTAGTGCCAAGGGATAGCGCAGGACGGAAGATAGGGCCCATAGTGTTTTGTATTTGTTGTTGTCTGACAGTACCTTGTGCTGTTTACTTTTTCTGACTAATAAAGTAAGTATTCAATCAATCAATCAAAAACTGTACAAAAACAGTGTCGGTGGCAGTGACCGGCTAGTCTCATCCTCCTGACTGCTATATCTCCTCTGATACACATGGTAGCGCCCCTTACAGATGTTTGTTGCTAATGTGTTTGTCCTGTTTGATTGATCAGTACCAAACGTAGCATTCTAGTATTTTTCTTAACGGTTCCGGTGCCAAAACAGTGCCAAAACAGTGCCAAAACCGATACTTTTCAATACAACAAAAATTTACAAAAACTTGTACAACCACTGTGTTTCTTTCTGAGAGCTGCTGCCAGTGCTGCCTTACTTTGCACTCATTCTAGATCAGCCTTAATCGTCACGAAAGTTACAAAGCAGTAACCATTATTTGGTACTATACTTTTATACGGTATCGGTAGTATCAGACGTAGTGCTACCGGTTCTGATATGGTACCGGTTCTCGGCACTCAACCCTAGCCATGAAACAATGAAACTACATGATGAATACCTACTGCCATTAATTAACTGAAAATGAAGGAAGACATACAGCATCTCAGGTAAGTAGAGAATTATTATTGTATACAGACAGACAGACAGACAGACAGACAGACAGACAGACAGACAGACAGACAGACAGATAGATAGATAGATAGATAGATAGATAGATAGATAGATAGATAGATAGATAGATAGATCATGCGATTCCTACTGTAATTAGATTGTCCTAAGCTGCCATATATTTCCTAAACATGTTACCTAGGAACTCAGTCCAATAACAAACTATGTTGAACTGAACATGACAGAGAAGCAGACAGAGAGAGAGAGAGAGAGAGAGAGAGAGAGAGAGAGAGAGAGAGAGAGAGAGAGAGAGAGAAACTGGGGTCCCTTTTTGTGGGTTTTTTGTTTTGGTTTTTTTCCACCTAACGACATCACTAGCCAGCGAGTTGCTTTTCAGTGGGAGCAATGCATCATGGGATTGCCACCTGGCTGCCAATCCTATTCTGGGGTCGGTGCTGAGGACGAGGAAGTGAGAAAGCGCTAACGAGTTAGCATGTCTGCGCGGGTGCAAGGCGCGCACACACACACACACACACACACACACACACACACGTTTGTATCACTATACTTGTGAGGACATCAACATTTTAGCAATTTTATAAATGCCATTTTCAAAATGTTGGGTCATAAGCCTAAAGCCGAGAAATAGCTGATCTACAAGCTCACAACGTGCCGCAGCAGGCACGTTGTGAGCTTGTAGATCGGCAGTTTTTTTGGTGCACGGAGCAAGCGCGCAACTAAGAATAAATCAGGAATGACTCCATCTCTAATCCCTAAACCTAATGTATAAATGTCTAATCCTAACGCTGACCCCGACCTGAATCTTTTTCTAATTGTAATCTCTAAGCATCCTTTTTACCAGGAAAATAGTCCTCACTATGTGTATTTCTCAAAATCTGCTAATCTTGTGGGGACGTTTGGCCCTCACAAGTATGGTAATACAATTGTGCACTGCACTGCACACACACACACACACACACACACACACACACACACACACACACACACACACACACACACACACACACACACACACACACACACACACACACACACACACACACACACACACACACACACACACACACACACTGAGATGTGTTCATGCATGCTGTGAGATATACTTATGGTGAGACACATGCACATAAAACAATTAAGACATGCACACATTCAGAAACGCACACGCTAAGAAACCCACATACACACAGAGACACAAGCTGGTGACATATGAAGCACACGCAGAGAGCAAGACCTGCACTATCACACACACACACACGCACACACACACACACACGTATACACGTATACTGGTACACACAACTACACTCTGTAACACACACATGAATACTGGAACACACACACAAACACACACACACACACACACACACAAACACACTTGGAGTAGACAGAAAAAAGCAGTCCAAGTCAGAGACAACTCTAAACTCCAGTTTACTAAGTCTATATGGTTAACAACCTGTATTATAGAATATGTATATGAACTGTTTGATGTGTGTCATCGATTGATTCCCAAAAACCGAGGTACAAAGGGTGTCCCTTTTATCAGCTTAATAAGGGACACGTCTTTTGGTTTCCAAATGATTTGATTGGATGTCAAGGGAGACACTTATGAGTTTCTCTTGACTGGCCATTATAGCTTCACTGAACACTGCCATGCTACGTACCTGCCTTCTCAGATGTGAGACACGATCTGCTAAATTATTTTGGCTTCACAGGCACGCACGCACACACACACACACACACACACACACACACACACACACACACACACACACACACACACACACACACACACACACACACACACACACACACACACACACACACACACAAAATAATACCATTTCTATTCTACATAGCCTCTTGTGTATCTCTTCTGATACTGTATCTAATGCAGGTGTGAGAAGAGAATGAAACCCATCTCTCTCTCTCCTCTCTCTCCCTGTCTTCCCTGCGTTGGGTGTAGTTTGCACCCCATGTCTAATTACAGCCCCTAATGACTGTCTATACCTCCATTACAGGCGTTCATCTATCTATAACCTCTAAATATTTAAACATAATGCTGCTTTCATTTGTATTGTGGAATTTAATGGAACTGAGGCATCAAAAATCTACATTATTTAGCCACAACTGCACACTATCTATCTATCTATCTATCTGGTAAATGAATGCATTTATGAGGAGCTGGGGATTGAACTGTAACATTCCGATTCCAAGAACTCTAATCTATGTATCACCCCCGTCTCTCTCTCTCTCTCTCTCTCTCTCTCTCTCTCTCTCTCTCTCTCTCTCTCTCTCTCTCTCTCTCTCTCTCTCTCTCTCTCTCTCTCTCTCTCTCTCTCTCTCTCCATCCATCATTTCCTCTCTTGTTCTCATTTCTCTTTTCTATTTCATAGTGTTGCGTAGCCAGGCAACTATTCCACAATCTCTGAATGCTATATAGAGTCTGGAACTACACCTCCCGAAAGCCAGGAAACAAAAATGTACATTTGAAAATATTTTAAAATATATGATTTAATAAAAATTTCTGCTAAGCAGAAAGCTGTATATATGCTATGTTCGAATTTTAGCTACAGCCATTATTTTATACTTTGGCTATTCCAAAATAGCATATATAAAAGCTCATAGCGCATGCAGCACTGGATCTGCTATTTTTGAAAAATCATGAACATTTTTGCAAATCTTTGAATATATTATAAAAATAAATATTTTTTAAAGCGAACATTTGTAACCCAAATCTATGCTCCAGGGGGCATATTTTGAGCTGGGGGTCCACGACCAAATACATATAATTTTGGGGGTTCTTGACATGAGAAAGTTTGAGAACCACTGATATTATAGCAGACATTTTAGAAGACATTTGTAGATGCGTTCCCGGATTGAATGGGTTAAACCCTACATTCTTCACTGACCGGGGTCTCACAAGGCTCTGTATAGGTCTGTAGTACTTGTTTTTTCCCTCTACACAAAATCGCTTCGCTGAAAAATAGCTGATCTACAACAAACTCACAACGCGTCTCAACACGATGTCTGGTTGGATAGTGCGTCCCGACCTGAAAATATATTTGGGGTTTACCAAAGAGCTGGAGAGAGTGGGAGACACCTGTTACTGAACAACCTCTCAATGATTCCTATTGGAACATAGAGCTATTTAACATTTATTTAAAAAAAATATATATATCACTATCACCTTTTAAAAAATAGCTGTTTTCCTACTGGCTACATCCACTTTGAAAGGGATTGTCACATGACACCACACTGAGAATAGTTAATAAAACACAGATGTGCATTAAAACACACACACGCACACGCACACACACACACACACACACACACTTGCACGCGTGCAAAGCTCAAACTACAGCGTATAACCTCTCTCTCTCTCTCTCTCTCTCTCTCTCTCACATGTTCACAGGGACTGCTGCTGCGTGTCCAGACATGTATTATGTGGTTTAGAGAAAGGAAACCTTCACTTTAGTGTGTAACTGTATGTGCAGGGGTTGACACTAACACCTGCCCACCTGCCCGGGGGCAGGTAAATAAAATGGTAGGGCAGGTGAAGTTTGCTATCTGGTTGCCCCACAGGCAGGTGCACATTTTGTCTCTCCAGCTCTTTATTAAACAGAAAATGCCTTTTCGGGTCAGGATACCAATTTTATCGAATCAGGACAGAGAACTCAGACAGGATACAGATTAAACAAGTGAAATTGGAGGTGATGACACAAAGAAATGAGCATGTAAAATTGGAACTGGAACATTATAAAAATGAAGCTGATAAATGGGTACTCTCTCCTGATTGGCTGAAATGGTGTCACCTAACTAGACATTTATTTTCTGTCTATCAAAGAGCTGGAGAGACAGAGAGACCCCTGTTACTGAACAAACACTCTATAGCAATGAGTACTATCAGTTACTAACCCATAACAAAACCCTTTTTGTTTTAACCAAAAAATACCACTTACCCTACCTTCAACCCATAGTCATATTCATAGCTATTTAGATATTTGGCATACATATTGAGGTATGATTTCTTTTTTATCGTGCATCCCCATAATTCGCAAGTAGAAAGTAAAAAAATAAGTGTTTAATTGAACGGTTATTCAAATTTAACCTATCATTTTATAAAGGACGATTTACTTTTCGGGCAAGTGGGCAAGACCTGTGGGCAAGTAGAAAATGACCTGTACTTGCCCGACGGGCAAGTGCCTCTGAGACCTTAGTGTCAACCCCTGTATGTGTGTGCATCTGTACTTGTGTGTATGTGAGGATGGTGCGTGCGTGCGTGCGTGCGTGCGTGCGTGCGTGCGTGCGTGCGTGCGTGCGTGCGTGCGTGCGTGCGTGCGTGCGTGCGTGCGTGCGTGTGCCTGTCAGCGTCTATAAGTCCAGTCATTAGCTTAACAGAGAACAGAGGCCAGTTGCTCAACATTTCACATTATTACTATCAGGACAACTGTGGTCCACACACACACACACACACACACACACACACACACACACACACACACACACACACACACACACACACACACACACACACACCACACACACACACACACACACACATATTGAGAAGAGAAGAGAAGAGAAGAGAAGAGAAGAGAAGAGAAGAGAAGAGAAGAGAAGAGAAGAGAAGAGAAGAGAAGAGAAGAGAAGAGAAGAGAAGAGAAGAGAGGAGAGGAGAGGAGAGGAGAGGAGAGGAGAGGAGAGGAGAGGAGGTGGGTGAAGAGTCACTACTTGTTTTATTGCGTCATGAACACCTGCAGTCTGGGCAGGAAGACAGACAGGAAAAGGGGGGAGGCTTTTTAGAAGGCGGAGGGCAGACATAGGCCCCACTTTGAGAGAGTTTCTGTGAGAATGTGTGTGTGTGTGTGTGTGTGTGTGTGTGTGTGTGTGTGTGTGTGTGTGTGTGTGTGTGTGTTCATTCACATGTTTACATGTATCAGGTTACAGTCTTACAGTCAAGCTGCTGAATGAGGGCCTATATGCACTTGAGCCTGGTGGTTTAAACGTGGTTCCACACCGTACAGTATGCGTATCGCCAGTGGTAGAGAAAGTACTCAAATTCTTTACTTGGATAAAAGTATCAATACTGCAATGTTATGTAGATATACTCTGTTACAAGTTAAAAGTCTGGAATTCAACATTCACTTCGGTAAAAGTACAAAAGTATTGGTATCAAAATGCACTCAACGTATCAAAAGTAAAAGTACTCATTATGCAGAAAGAATGTATAAAATGTATAACAATCTTTTGAAAATTGCAGATCTACAAGCTCACAATGCGTCGCGATGCGACGCATTGTGAGCTTGTAGATCGGCTATTTTCAAATAGCCAAAGTTTAAATAGGGCTGAAGTGGTTAATGTATGTTTTACAAAATAACTAGTGACTAAAGTTTTCAAATAATTGTAGTGGAGTGAAAGTACGATATTTGCCTCTGTGATGCAATGGTGTAAATGTAAAAGTATAGATAAATGGCAATACTAGCTATGAGCTTGTAGATCTGCTATTTATTTTTAAATCATGAAAAGTTGTGCAAATCTTTGAATATATATATATTTTTAAAGCGAACATATGAAATCTTTGCTTCTGGGGGGGCCCCTGGAACAAAACATTTTGAGATGGGGGTCCGCGGCCAAATACATATAATGTTGGGGATCCTTGACATGAAAAAGTTTGAGCACCACTGATATAGCAACATACGTTTTTTCAGAAACCAGTTAGCATTCAGAAGACATTTGTAGATGCGTTCCCGGATTGAATTCGTTAAACGGTTCCTAATTGTTTCTGGGGACCCACTGGAACCGTATCAAGGACCCCCGGGGGGGGGTTCTCGGACCCCACTTTGAGAACCAGTGGGCTATTGAATAGAATAGAATAGGTCTTTAATCTTTTTCCCTGTAAGCCAAAGTTGTCGGTGAAGGAAATGTTTTATTGAGGAAGTGGGGAGTTGCTTCTATTGTCTTCCTGTAGAGAGAGAGCATTTACTGATGTCAGGACCCACATTATTATTGCTTTGGAAAAATACACTAAATGCAGGAAAATGAATTGACATCTTAAAAACATTCAGTGAGTTGAATGAGAGACTGAGACAGTATACAGTATGATTTGGTATCCATATGTATGCTGCTCGTCAGGCAGAAACCACATAACGCTATATATAAACTTTTTTCATAGATTTATGCCGTACTTGATCATACTACAGTCAGGTGTCACACAAAAGTATCAAAAAACAGCAGATCTACAAGCTCAAGACGTGTCGCATAGTGGCACGTTTTGACGAATGTCGAATGTTCCCCCCAGAATAGGGATGTGCAATTAAACACACATACACACACGCACACACACACACACACACACGCACGC
>NC_137624.1:28686271-28696271 GCF_963280865.1 Gymnoscopelus braueri
TTTGAGGGTATTTTCGGGCTTTGTTCAGAGTAAATAGTAAGACCATTCCTGCATAAAACCAGGTATCATGGCGTGTAGAGTAGATCTTTAGTTTAGTTGAGTATTTAATATTTAATATTAAAATCTCTCATTATTTTACCAATGGAACTGTGTGCTGTGTGTATAGAAAAGGACCTACACAGTAAAATGCTGAGTTTCAAATTGATTAATTTACTGTGTATATTTCGCATTTGATGCTGACTTTGCAATATTTAGCAAAAAAAACTGTAAGTGAATATGATTCAACATGACAGCTCTTCTTTTTTTTTTATCTGAATTGTGCAGCCCTACCGTGCACACATCACACTCCATACCATACAAGATACGAAAGAGATCCATTTGCATCAGGACTGATCTAAACAGATGCAGCTACCATTCATGTAGTTCTTATCATTGGGTTAGTGTTATAACTGAAATGCTACGTAATAAAGAGAGCATGTTATTATGTATCCTTATCTATCACAGTATAACAACATCATCTGACATTGTAATTCATCGTTAGACACTTTGCATTGATTGATTGATTGAAGTTTTTATTGACAAAATGCCTGTACATGAAGACATATTTGTACATATCTATAAAAAGGACAAGAGTGTCTGCTAAATGCCTCCATTGTAAATAGGTAGTGTATATATAAGGCATGTGTGTAGACAGACAGACAGACAGACAGACAGACAGACAGACAGACAGACAGACAGACAGACAGACAGACAGACAGACAGACAGACAGACAGAGTGTGTGTGTGTGTGTGCGTGCGTGCGTGCGTGCGTGCGTGCGTGCGTGCGTGCGTGCGTGCGTGCGTGCGTGCGTGCGTGCGTGCGTGCGTGCGTGCGTGCGTGCGTAAACCAAACTGTAAATAATGTAATAACTAGAAATCTAAATGTGTTTAAAAAACATTATTGATCAATCCATCAATTAAATGTTTGCCTCAAAATATACGACATATGGATGAAACTAAAGTGAATGTCTCCTACATGATATGAGCTTGCAAGAGGACTTAATGGCCTTGGGATGTTTAATGGCCTTGGGATGTGCAGTAAATATCATCAGTGTTGAGTGTACAAATGTAACCGAAATTGTTAAATACAAGAAATCAAGGCCTTACAGACACACCGTCTGAAAATGGTGTTTGTGTTTAAGCCATGACTATCAATACATTTATTAATTATCAATCACTATAGCTTACTAGTAATATGCATGGCACAATTATGGTTATCAATTCATATGCTTTGTGATTAGTTGTGCTGATTACAAAGCTTGCAATGATCATGCGATCAATATATTTATTAATAACATACAGTTTACTATGATTGTATAATTGTGATCAATCACAAAATAGCAAGTTGTCATATAATTGCTATTATTAATATTAAAGTTGTCATTTGAAATGACAATTATGTTCGAAATAATCAATAGCATTGGTCTACCATTGATCATCAATAGCTATAATACCATTGATTATTTGCAATTAGCAGTACAAGTATCAGTAGCTTATAACACAGTTTAAGAGTCATAGAAATACTATAGCTCAAATGATAACAGTAACAGGTGCCACTGTCTGTCGACGGATGCAAAGTGTATAAATTGCAAGTGGAAACATTAGACAGTGAGGAGAGGAAAAAAGAACATGCTAGGAGAGAAGAGGATAACAGTGCCGACGAGAGGAGAGGGGAGGAGAGGAAAGGAGAGGAATAAAGAACATAGGAGGGAAAAGGAGAGGAGAGGAGAGGGGAGGGGAGGAGAGGAGAGGAGAGGAGAGGAGAGGAGAGGAGAGGAGAGGAGAGGAGAGGAGAGGAGAGGAGAGGAGAGGAGAGGAGAGGAGAGGAGAGGAGAGGAGAGGAGAGGAGGCGCTCCATTCTAGCAGTTAAGTTTGTAACAGCGTTTGTCAACCACACAAATTCCTTGCCTCATCTAACACAGACACACAGTGTGGTGTGCTCTCTCTCTCTCTCTCTCTCTCTCTCTCTCTCTCTCTCTCTCTCTCTCTCTCTCTCTCTCTTTCATGCAGGTTTTATGAACATGAACAACGTTCACACTGAGAAGCGGCTGTGGACCTGAAATGTAAACTTATCAAATAAACATTCTCATTTAAAGCATCATTACCATATATATATATTGCAAGACATCAATTGTTGTTAATATGATTCAGTAATAACAAAATGAAAGAGAGGAAAAAATATTTAAAAATGAAATATACTACCATTGAAGTGGGGAACATTTTCAAATCGCTGTTTCGCATCTATAAGACAACAAAATGACCAATGCAAAACGTCACAATCCTGTGCAAACATGCATAATAATGGACTTTGAGCAATGAAAACACAGAAATAAAAACACAACATTTCTTATATTTCTTACACTATCCTTTCTCTAGTCAATACATTTAACACAGTCAACAAACACTTGTGCATCACAGTGAAGCGTAAAATGTGAAGGCTACTATTGGCATACACCTAGGGGAAAAATGTGTGTGTGTGTGTGTGTGTGTGTGTGTGTGTGTGTGTGTGTGTGTGTGTGTGTGTGTGTGTGTGTGTGTGTGTGTGTGTGTGTGTGTGTGTGTGTGTGCACATTATGCCAATAGTAGCCTTTTGGCATACATCAGGCTACAAATAGCCTTGATCACATTTATAGTAATTGATTGATTGATTAAGTGATTGATTGATTGATAGTCACGTATACTCAAATGACGGAAACAACAAAGTGCTGTAAACATTCAATGTTGTTCAGACTCCAGGCCCTCTGGACACCCTGCCACCAGACAGGTGTAATATTGATCTATGGACTATTAACAGCAATTGATTTGCAACAACTCTGTGTAAGCAGTAAGCACAGCATGACACCCAAATGTTCCCACGGAGATCAATAAAGGTCCTGTCTGTCTGTCTGTCTGTCTGTCTGTCTGTCTGTCGGTATGTACAGGAACTGAATCAGGGTTGATATTGCAATAGAAAGTGGAAGTCTTGCCGTTAAACTCCCCCCTTAATTGTTTGATGTATTATTCTTATTAGTATTATTATGATTTAGCCTACTTATGTCGATGTTTAGACTAATCCTTGTATGTGTTGACTTTAAAGGCTATAGCCTACTTACATTCGGCTACTACAGCACACATACAAAAAACAGTGTTTACTGTTTATTTAATCCATGTGCAACTCAGAGTGTAGGCTATACAAGAATGTAACCGAATGAACGCGGACCCTTTAGCGGGTTGAATTGTGGATTTTGCACGTGTGTGCAGAGTGCAGTCAGTCCAACTGATTCTCCTCTCGGCTGGTATAATATATAGACATAAACTTTTAACATCTGATCTCGTCATATATATATAGTGGTTCTCAAAGTGGGGTCCGGGGACCTCCAGGGGTCCGTGGGGAGGTGGGGTCCCCAGCAAAAGTAGTTAACGTAGCATTACAATAATTTATTCAAAAATAGCAGATCTACAAGCTCACAGCACGCCACTTCGTGTCGCGCTGTGAGCTTGTACACTTGAAAAAAATTGATTAATTTTGAATTTTTAACCCCAAATCTTTTCTACTGGGGAGGGGGGTCCCTGGCACAGAATATTTTCAGATGGGGGGGGGGTGGTCCGCGGCCAAATACATATCAATTTGTCTAGGGGTCCGCGGCACGAAAAAAAAGATTGAGAACCACTGTTATTATATAAAGTCAACCAGTCTCTCTCTTTTGCTCACCGCGCTGAAATCCAGCAGGTCGCTGAGTTCCTTGTCCGTCCCCAGAGCCGCCATCCGCTGTTGATGGTGCATTTTAAAACCACAAGAACGCACCTACAAACATGGGACTGGAAATAAAGGTCCTGGTCTCTATAGGTAACACTGGAGAGGGTTCTGACTGACTGACTGACTGACTGACCCGGTCCGGTCCGGTCCGGTCCGGTCAGAGCAGGACGGACGGACAGGGGGGGAGAAGAGGAGGAGGAGGTGGGGGGACCGCGGACCACCGACCACCTCCGAGGGGGTTCCCTTAAAAAAAAAGAAAGAGAAAAAAAAAGCGCTCCTGATCCTTTTAGGTTCCGATGGTTTTTCTCTCCTCTTTATAAAACAACCGTCAAAATCCCGTCCGAAACAAGAGAGACGCGCAAAAAAAAGCTTTGCCGTTGCTAAAAGGTCCGAGCCCTCATGTTCATGTTCTCTCTCTCTCTCTCACACACACATTATCCTCCTCCTCGCTCCTCCTCGGTGGGTTTTTTTAGGCTCCTGAAATTCGAGGGTAAAATGATATTTTTTTTAAAAAGCAGTAACGCGTGTGTGTTGTTGTTGAGTGCGAGTGTGTGTGTGCGTGTGTGTGTGTGTGTTGTTGTAGGTTATATGAGTGTGTGACAGTGTTTCCCCCCCGAGTTGAAGCCCACCACCACCACAGACAGAGCCTCGGCGCTGTTTCTGTCAGAAAGAAGCGACCAAACCTCCGCGTGGAAAATCAATTAATTAAATAATAACACACATCAGCTGCGAGGGGAGAGAAAAAGAGAAGGGAAAAAAACTGTTGCCGCGACGAATGAATAGTTACATGTTTTAATAAAAAAAACATCCATGGGAATGCTGTGCATCGTTGTTTTTAATAAAATAAAATTCCGGCTGCACAAGGTATGAAGGTATAAGGGAGGTGTATAGGGAAGGAGTTGAGCTGGGGGGGGGGCTCCGGTGGTCGACCATAGTCCCGGTCCGTAGCCTCTGAATACAGGCTGGAAAACCCACCTTACTACCTACTTTATTTACATTTTACATAGCCTACTGTTATAGGCATTATACGAGAATGCATGACATAAATCCCTCTCCAAATAATGATATGGGTCTGATTGATTAGTAATAACTTCTAGATAGATCCATTTGACCGGACATTCTTGTGTCAATTTAATTTGTTTCATTATAGAACTATTTATGTTTCTTCTTAATTTTCTTTTTCTTTTTTTTTCTTTTTTTGGGTGGGTGGGGGGGGGGGGGGTCGGGGGTAGGATCATGGCTATATGTCAATTTAAAGCCCTAACCTACCTACTTCGAGACGAGACGTGTAGCTGTTTTGAGATGAGACACTTTGTGTCGCTTGCCGATAAGAGCGTCTTGCAGAAACTGCTCACTGACGGAATAAAGTTATTCTTAAAGAATAAAGGAGAAAAAAAGATAGAAACAGCCTTCACGACACGAGGTCAACCAGAGCAAAATCCTCAGTGTCAATTTATCCATGAGGATCCGTAAGGATTTAACCAAATCAACCACCTGCATTAGTTAATTGATTTTTTTTTTTTTTTTTTTTACTTTTTTCGTGCGTGCGTGCAAGAAAAATAGGCCTGTACATTTAGTCCGGTCAATGCAATACAAGACAATTTTTATCAAAGAAAACTTTAGCCTACATGTATAATATTTAATACTCTCTATCATAGCCTAATATTGACTGCAGGCCTCTGCACACTGAATACAGCCTATTTATATATTAACATTGCAATGGTCAATCTTCTTTGTGATGTTATATTAAAAGAAAATACATTCAAATGCATTTGGGTGCCGTTAATACACTAATTATTTAGTCACAGGGGTCTATTGAAGACCCCTGTGACTAAATAATTAGTGTATTACTACAGGGGGCACCAAATCTTTGTGAGAGGATATTTCTTTACATTAACCACTTGAACCCATAGCATCCCTATTGGAGAACTTTAGCCAAAAATAGCAGATCTATAAGCTCACAAAGCCTTGCAGCGCAAGGCGTTGTGAGCTTGTATCTGCTATTTTCGGCAAAGAGCAAACCTAGTACAGAGTGAAAGGTCAAGTTTAAAAGGTCAAGTTAAGTGGTTAAATATCTGAAAATAGACATTAACATGAATCCAACATACATTGATGATAGTGCTGTCAAACAAACAAGTTTATGAAATGAAATCTATGAAAAAGTCTAATCTGCAACACAATCTAATTCAATGTGTAGTCGGGGTCCCTGCTTCATCTCTCTCTCAGCTAAGGGGTCCTTGGCCAAAAAAAACGTTGAAGACCCCCTGATTTAGTGTCTTATAATTGCTCTCCTCCTCTATGCTGCAGACCGGTTTGCCCCCTAGCTGCACGATGTCGCCACTGTCACCCAATGTCAACATGTTTACATCAGCAACACCAGTGGTGGAAAAAGTACTCACTTTTTTGTTTTACTTAAGTAAAAGTATCAATAATACTTATTCATCATTTACTTGGGTAAAAATACAAAAGTATTTGGCATCAAAATGTACTTAAAGTACCAAAAGTAGAAATTAGTCATTATGCAGAATGTCCCATTTCACAAGTTTTCAAATAAATGAAATCTATAAAAATCTTTTGAAAATAGCAGATCTACAAGCTGACAATGCGTCGCATCTCGACGCATTGTGAGCTTGTAGATCGGCTATTTTCAAAAGGCCGAAATGTATATAGGGCTGAAGTGGTTCATGTTTTGTAATTATAATACAAATCTACAAAGTAACTAGTAACTAAAGTTTTCAAGTAATTGCAGGGGAGTAGAGGTAAAAGAACTGACAATTGTATATACTCCAGTAAAGTAAAAAATACCTCAAAATTGTACTTAAGTACAGTACTTGAGTAAATGTATTTAGTTACTTTACACCACTGAACAACACAGTGCAGTGCCCACATCCAATAATATTAATATTATCGATAATAACATTATATGAAACTAACAAACACAGTATAATAATGGCGAGAGATAGAAAGCGAGGGAGATACAGTTACCATTCCATTCCAGATAACAGATTACTATACAACCATATTACAACACACAGTGGAATATGCAAGTATAAAGATCTATGCAACTGCATACATTAATTATTAGATAAAGCTTGAATATGGTACTGCATCAGGAAGTCACTGTGTAGCCTAAATACGAATTGAATCATCTAATTAAAATGTGTCTAAAAAACGTCAGTAAATTCATTCAACCAACTATTATGTATGTTATGTATGGAAGTCAGTGGTGGAAAGTAACTTAAGTACATGTACTCAAGTACTTACAGTATGCAACATTTTGAGGTACTTTTACTTTACTGGAGTATTTCCAATTTCCTATAGTTTTACTTCTACTCCACTACATCTCAGAGACAAATATTGTAGCCTACTTTTACTCCACTACAATTACTTGAAAACTTTAGTTAGCCAACTAGTTACGTTGTAGATTTTGATTATTATTACAACACATACATTAACCACTCCAGCCCTATATACATTTCGGCCATTTGAAAATAGCCGATCTCCAAGCTCACAAGATCTTTATACATTTGAGAACTTGTGAAACAGGACATTCTGCATAATAAGTACTGGTACTTTCTACTTTTGGTACTGTAGTTACATTTTGATACCAATACTTTTGTACTTTTACTTTCGGACTTTTACTTAGAATTGATACTTTTACTTATGTAAAACAATTGAGTACTTTTTCCACCACTGGTAAAGCTGAAGGTTGACAGAAAGGAACAGCCCAAACCACGATTTTCTTTATAAATAGCAGATCTACAAGCTCACAACCTGCGAGCTTGTAGATCGGCTATTTTCAAATAGCTGATGTATAGGGTTTAGACTAGTGGTCAAATTGATGTTGATGCTATATTAACTCAGTTTGCTTGTGGGACCCACTGGAACCCCCTCGAGGTCGAGGACCCCTAGGGGTAGCTCTCTAGGGGTCCCCGGACCCCACTTTGAGAACTACTGCCTGTAACTGTAGACAGAGAGAGAGAAAAGAGACAGAAACAGCAATAGAAACAAAGAGAAAGAAAGTTAGAAAGAGAGAAAGAAAGAAAGACAGAAAGAGAGGAGAGAGAGAGAGAGAGAGAGAGAGAGAGCGCGCAAAGTAGTTTAAGAGACAGTAATGTGTTTGAAATGTACTGGGAAATGATGGTAAAAGAGAAATAACCACAATGAGTCACAAACACGCACACACGTGCACGCACACATGCACACGCACACGCACACGCACGCACACACACACACACACACACACACACACACACACACACACACACACACACACACACACACACACACACACACACACACACACACACACACAGGGCTCTGCAGTCAGTAGTGTGTTTTTGCCAAACACCTGTGGAAGTCTACAGCTGTGGAACACTGGGAAACAGAACACCTCCGACTTACAACCGGATCACTGTGTGTGTGTGTGTGTGTGTGTGTGTGTGTGTGTGTGTGTGTGTGTGTGTGTGTGTGTGTGTGTGTGTGTGTGTGTGTGTGTGTGTGTGTGTGTGTGTGTGTGTGTGTGTGTGTGTGTGTGTGTGTTCTCAAAGCAAACATTCTGGAACACGAATGATTTATTTCTATTACAACTTCCAGACAGATTTAGAGAGATAGAGGGATAGACAGGGGGGGGGGATAGAGAAAGACAGAGAGAGGGGGGGGCAGACAGAGAGAGGGGGGGGGGTAGACAGAGAGAGACAGAGATACAGAGAGAGAGAGAGAGAGAGAGAGAGAGAGAGAGAGAGAGAGAGAGAGAGAGAGAGAGAGAGAGAGAGAGGGGAAAGATGGACAGAGAGAAGGGGTAGTGGTGACACAGAAATAGACAAAACAGAGATAGAGACAGATGAAAAATAAAGCCTGTTTTAAACTTCATCATACCATGGTGTCACACACTGAAAACAGCTGATCTGCAACTGAAGCACAACAGACAACAAGCAATAGTTCCAATAGTTCCAATAGTTCCAAGACACAACATGTATATGCACAACATGTATATGCACAACATGTATATCTACATGTACATGTACAAGTATATTGTTTTCATTCCATTTTTTTATTTATTTGTTTATGCCGTTAATGTACTACTACTACTACACACAGTAGTAGTATACACAGGGTCCAGAGACCCCCAGGGTTCCTTGAGGGGTTTTCAAATGGACCCTAACAGGTCCAGGTGTAAATCTGAGGACCCTATTTTGCGCTTGGACAGAGAGAGGAAGAGAACACACTCCATTTGTTTCACTTCTAGGGTACAGGCAAAACAGCTGTAAACCTTAATTTCATTGGATTAATGAAGGAATACGTCTTTGAAATGCCACCTATAAATTGTGAGTGGAACATGAGTCTTTCAGATCGGATGGATTGATACGGGGTGAGTAGGGCCTTGGCTGCCTATCGTGCATGCATGCGTAATGTGTGCCCACCGGCCACCGCCACCCGCCACTTGCTTTTTGCTTCACAGCGTTTGATAGAGGGATAATAAAATCATAATTGATACACCGAATGAACACTTTGGAGATTATAAAAAACGTAAAATTATAACAATCGCTTGAGAATTGTCCGAGTATGGCTTAGTTAAACTGTCGGTGTCCTACAACCCAAAAAAATAATAATGCTCTTAAAGGGTAAGACCACTTTTGGTAGAGGTTTGGGTTGTGTAGTTACCTTGCCATGATGTAACTCCAAAGGTGGGCAAGAAATCAAAAATAATTGCTCCATTGATTAGAAATTGATAATTCAAAAATATGCTCCTCATTGACTTACTGTACATTGTATGGTAAAACAGCTCTCAAAGTCACTCTTTTAAAACATAAATGAACACAAACAAAGCTGATTCAGACAATATAGAGCATCACCAAACCCAGTACTGTTTTTTTTTTTTTTTTAATAAGAATGTCAACTTCCTGTTGATTTTACTATTTGAAGATCTGGATCCGGATCCGCGGATCCAGTCCAGGTTTTCTACTTATTAAAAATGGCAAAATCAACAGGAAGTTGACATTTTTATTTAAAAAAAAAACAGTACTGGGTTTGGTGATGTTCTATATTGACTGAATCAACTTTGTTTGCGTTCGTTTACGTGCTAAAATAGTGACTTTGAGAGCTGTTTTACCATACAATGTAAGTCAATGGGGAGCATATTTTGAATAATCAATTTCTAATCAATGGAGCAATTATTTTTTATTTCTTGCCCACCTTTGGAGTTACATCATGGCAAGGTAACTA
>NC_137624.1:28701271-28716271 GCF_963280865.1 Gymnoscopelus braueri
AGCACTTCCCAAAGAGTTCAGGCAGCTGCTGGGAAAATAACCACACACACACACACACACACACACACACACACACACACACACACACACACACACACACACACACACACACACACACACACACACACACACACACACACACACACACACACACACACACACACACAGGAGCTTTGAACAAGCAGATGTGCCTGTGTTGCAGGTTACAAACAGCAATGAGCAAGAGAGAGAGAGAGAGAGAGAGAGGGGGGGGGTCTAGTCTGAACAGAGACTAGGCATAGCTGAACTTTAAAATGGCAAACGTCAGTTTACAAAAACTCTCAAAACTTCTGCGGGGAAAGCCGATAGTTCACACAACTCATCGCAACTTATTGTGAGCTTGCGATTGCAGGTCGGCTATTTTTTTGCATGTGTCGAAGTTACCTTGTATTTGTATGTGACGCCCGAGATTCGAACCCAGGAACGCCGACATCTTATCCACTGACTTGCCTGAAGGGGAATTCCCCCTTGGCCGCCAGGGAGATATTAACAGGCTATTGGTCATCAGGCAGAGGCTCTGAGCCACTCTGCTACGGGTGGAAACCTCATTATGTCCCAAAAAAAATGTTACTTTTCAGGATTCAAATAAAAAAAATTGCAAAGGTAACAGATCTACAAGCTCGAAACGTGGCCGCGAGAGCTTGTGCATCTGCTGCTGTTGATGCTTTTGTGTGACGCTGTAGTGTGATCATGTAGGGCGTTAATTTACGGAAAAACAGAAGCGGGTTGAAATATAGAGATGAGCGATTTCTGCCCGACAGCAACGATATATACATGTAAAGATGTCTTTCCACCCTAACCAGCAAGTCATTTAGACCAGTGAGTCTGAACACAGACACAGCAAGCTACCAAATTACAGGTTACAAAACATCTGTGAATGTTATATGCGTGCACGTGTGTGCGTGTGTGCATGTGTGTGTGTGCATGTGTGTGTGTGTGTGTGTGTGTGTGTGTGTGTGTGTGTTAGTGTGTGCGTGCGCGCGTGTGTGTACTTGTATGACTATACAACAGACGACAATGATGACAAATTTCCTGGTCCTCACAAGAGGAATGCTAAAAAAAATAGGTCTAAATAGGTCAAAATAGGTCAAAATAGGTCAAAATAGGTCAAAATAGCATTGGCATTCATTAAACTGCCATCCAAAAATGTTGGTGACCTCACAAGTATAGTAATATCAACGCATGTGTGCGTGCGTGCACGTGCATGCGTGGATGGGTGTGTGCGTGTGGACGTGCATGTGTGTGTGTGTGTCTGTAGAAGCACGTACATTGCATTAGCGGAGTGATTTGATGTCCATATGAGACCACAGATAGAACTGAGCGGCAGATCAAAGCCGCCGCGCTCTCAGCCACACCACTTCCATCAGCCTGCTGACGTCATCAGCCACGGGTCACATGACCACTGCAGGACTCTTATGGGCACTTCACCACAGAGGCGACCTAACCGCCTGATCAAGCCTGATTTATACTCCGTCATTCGACTTCGGTATGAATTAAGCATTACCGTCTGTCTCTCTCTCTCTCTCTTTCTCTCTCTCTCTCTGTCTCTTTCTCTCCAGACCAGTGTTTTCCAGACATAGGGTCTGTGACCCTCAGACCTGTTTTTATGGGTCATTAGTAATTACTTTTTTTAAATTATAATTATAATTCAAATTTCCAAAAGATTTTCAGAAATAACTTTTAAACATTTTCAAAAAAGTTTCAAAATTGTTCTAAATCTTTCAAAAATAGTGAAGGTAGCAGATCTACAATCTCATGGGGTTTAAGTGATTAATTCACGATGTACTGTATTTTTGTAAGTTATGGTCACGGGGAGACACCACCCTTTTTAAGCCAAGGTCCAAGGTTGGAACTTGTGAACCCTTTCTAGACTCACAAGTCAGTCGGTAAAATCAACTATTATATAGAGACATGAGGATAATCTCAGCTTTCTTGTTAAAACTGGATGGAAACAAAAACAACAACCCTGCATTGCCAAACCAATCCAAAGTCATCTGGGGCAGCTCCTTACTATTGAGTCTGTGATATGAATGGTTTGCCATGCCAGGGACCCCCAAAAAGCCATATAGCCCTTGGCTGTGGGCCCGTATTGTGAAATGGCTTAAAAAAAAAAGAGAGAAAAAAAAGAAAATTGTGCAAATAGTCACGATGCAACGTGTTTGTGAGCTTGTAGCACCTACTTTGAAAACCAAACTTTTTCCATGTCAAGGACCCCCATATTAATCTGTATTTGGCCGTGGACCGGCCCCATCTCCAAATATTTTGTTCCAGGGATCCCAAGAAGCAAAGATTTGAGTTCAAAATGTTTGCTTAAAAAAAAAAGAAAAGAATGTCATCGTCATGACACAAATCGTGACAGACTCACACACACACACACACACAGGACATTCCCGGTTTTGATGGGTTAAGAACGGTGGAGGTTCCTGGGAATGGTGGAGGTTCCCTGTTCAATCCCCGGCTCCTCCACTCTTTGTATTGAGGTGTCACTGAGCAAGGCACTGGACTGAATGCATAATGGCTCTCTGTGCGCTCTCTTGGAGCAGCACACTGCTACTAATAGCATGGGTCAAATGCAGAGGAGTCGAATCCTCCCGGGATATGACTACAAATACCTTCTTTTTACTTAGCCAGGTTTTCACTGACCATGGAACAGATTAACACCTAACATGCATGAATAGCAGATCTACAAGCTCACAACGTGTCAGGTTGTTGTGAGTCGCTGTGCGTTCCAATCATAAGACTGTAAAAAATATGGACAAAGGTAACGGTGACGTCACCCATTGGTTTCTACAGACCTGTTTTGAAGCCACTTTTTCGGCTAATTCAAATCTGCCATCTCAGAACTTCCGGTCCCGGAAAGAAACCGCAAACGACTGCTATTGGCCGCAACCGCAGGGTCTTCACTCGGTAAAACCAGTAGAAGCTCTAGAAGCATACCCTACTTTAGCAATAATTTTAAATTAATGGGACCATAATTTACAAACACATATCATGATAATTAAATTAGTAAAGTCCAGCCAAATCCTCATTCAGTTCAATGGAGTGTAAATGCTTCAGCAGCCCCCAGGAGGTGAAATAGCGACATCTGCTGGGCCATTAATTAATTAACTGCACCCATAAAAGAATCACTTCCTGGGCTTCAAATCCAGCGGAGCTTCCTTGCCGCCTGGTTCCTATGCATTTCAATACGCCAATTAATCCTCCCTACACATTCCTGCTGCCACTGCTGTTGTAACCTACTGGCTGACAGACAGACAGACAGACAGACAGACAGACAGACAGACAGACAGACAGACAGACAGACAGACAGACAGACAGACAGACAGACAGACAGACAGGCAGACAGGTAGGTAGGTAGGTAATGGTGGGTTGTGAGTTCATGCTTCAACAAATGGAAATACAGACCTGCTGAATGAAATGCAGAGGTGTGTGTGTGTGTGTGTGTGTGTGTGTGTGTGTGTGTGTGTGTGTGTGTGTGTGTGTGTGTGTGTGTGTGTGTGTGTGTGTGTGTGCGTGTGCGTGTGTGCGTGCGTGCGTGTTTGTCTGCGTACGTGTGTGTGTGCATGTGTGTGTGCGTGTATGTGTGCCGTGCGTGCATGAGTGTTGGTGGCATGTATGTTGTGTAACACAGGTGGTCGACAGAAGTACAAAATGAAATCCTTGCTGTTAATTTAACTCTGAGAGTGTACAATTACAACCAAATGGACCCGCAATGGATGAGGAAGTAGGAAAGGAAATGACAAACACAAATAGGGCTGCAACTATTGATTATCTCTCTTTCTGATTGATTTTTCTAAGGATTTTTTGATTGATAAAATAATGAAGTGCGTTTTTATAATAAAAATACATCAACTAATCAACGATCAAAATCAATTCCTTTTATTAATTGTTGCACTACTAAATGGCTGCTAACAAACCTTTCACACATGTTGTTTTAATATGCTAACATTAAACTTTTTTCATTTGTCCTCACAAAGGACATGTTGTCTCCCGTGTCTTTGCTAGTTTGTTTTATTGATTGCTTTTTAATCAATATGTTTTAATTTAAATGTTTGATATTTCATTGTATTTCCTTTCTACATTGGCTTTTTTGTTGTTGTTTGTACAGAATTTCTCTTTAATTAAAGTCATGATTCAAAATGATTTGTAAACAAATGTGGAGGAGCTTTTGAATTAAATTAATTTAACTCATTTAAACTAAATTGAACTTTCTCTCTTCTCTTCTCTTCTCTTCTCTTCTCTTCTCTTCTCTTCTCTTCTCTTCTCTTCTCTTCTCTTCTCTTCTCTTCTCTTCTCTTCTCATGTGTACACAAGCATTTTGTTTGTAGATTTAAAAGGAAGACAAACAGTGCCCCCTGGGGATGAGTATATTTTCTCCTCTCCTCTCCTCTCCTCTCCTCTCCTCTCCTCTCCTCTCCTCTCCTCTCCTCTCCTCTCCTCTCCTCTCCTCTCCTCTCCTCTCCTCTCCTCTCCTCTCCTCTCCGCTCCTCTCGAGACAGACGAGAGGTAAGGACTCAGGGAGAGAGAGAGAGATATACATTTTACATATAAAGAGATATTCTATGCATATAGAGAGATAGGGATATACAGTATATACTATAATAGTACTTGATCATGATATCACTATTTTCTTATTTGTATTTACAAATTGTATCACATGAGTCTCTTTTACTTCCAGTAACTCTCAACGCATGTGTGTGTGTGTGTGTGTGTGTGTGTGTGTGTGTGTGTGTGTGTGTGTGTGTGTGTGTGTGTGTGTGTGTGTGTGTGTGTGTGTGTGTGTGTGTGTTGTGTGTGTGTTTGTGTGTGTCCAACAACCTCCCCCCACCCTACACATTCCCCCATACACACACACACACACCCCTCCCATCCTTAAATAAATTCCTCTGCCATCTTGTAAATTTTATTTTTGTGGATCGACGGCTGCTGCTTTTTGGCTGCAGGCCCCATCTGTAGACCAGCTGCTACTGGGGGGGCGGGGGTACACGTGTGTGTGTGTGTGTGTGTGTGTGTGTGTGTGTGTGTGTGTGTGTGTGTGTGTGTGTGTGTGTGTGTGTGTGTGTGTGTGTGTGTGTGTGTGAGAGAGAGTATGTGCACGCATGCGTGCGTGTGTGCATTCTGTAGATATGTGTGTATAAGCATATTCATACATATGCCCATCCACGCGCGCGCACACACACACACACACACATGCATATACCCTCCTTCCCACAACACACACACACACACACACACACACACACACACACACACACACACACACACACACACACACACACACACACACACACACACACACACACACACACACACACACACACACACACACACGCGCGCGCGCACACACAGGACATCAGGCGAGCTGTATAATTGCCAGTGGAAGGAGGGATTAAATGGTGTTGGATGAGAATCTCTACAGACCTTATGAATATGTATAAAGACTGGTATGGTAATGATAATGAGAGAGAGAGAGAGAGAGAGAGAGAGAGAGAGAGAGAGAGAGAGAGAGAGAGAGAGAGAGAGAGAGAGAGAGAGAGAGAGAAAGAAAGACCAAGAAAAAGATGGAGGGAGATTTAAAAAGAGAGGGGGCATAAAATAGGTAAAAGAGGGAGAGAGAAAGACAGAGGGAGAGAGAGTGATAGATGGAGTGAGAGAAATGAGGAATACAGGAGAGAGAGAGAGAGAGAGAGAGAGAGAGAGAGAGAGAGAGAGAGAGAGAGAGAGAGAGAGAGAAGCACAGATAAAGTGACGGGAATGTGATTTGGCAGCGTGCCAGGGGACCTTTGGGCAAGGCATTAGGGGAGAGAAACAGATGGTTTGTGAACCTTTTATTAGGCATTGGGAAAAAAACAGACAACCAAAAAAGCATTAATCAAGCGCGCCCTGGAAGTGGCATTTCTGTTGGTTGGCAGTTTTACAGTGGAGGGCTCAGTATTTTGGTGTGTTTGTTTTTTTGTGTTGTTGTTTTTTTCTGGTCTTTGTTCAGGGTTTTTTCTGTTTTTTGGGGGGTGCATTTGATTTGTGTGTGTTTTTCCTGTTTTTTGTTGAGGTTTTTGCGGTGCGTTTCTTTTTTCAGATTTTAGGTTCAAATGTTTTGGGGTATTTTTAATTTTGTGTGTTCTTAACTTAACTTAACTAAACTCTAAACTGGTGACTTTCCTGTTTTCGGCTTTACTTTGCTGAAAATAGCAGATCTACAAGCTTACATTCACGTCGCAACCTGCAAAGGTTCTTCTTTTCCTGATATGATAATTGACAGATAGATACGTGTGTCCTCTGTGTGTGTACAGTATGTCTGTGTGTGTGTGTGTCCCGCAAAAGCATGTCTCGTGTGTGTGTGCCTGCGTGCATACAGGCTTGTTGTGTCTACTACCACGTGTGTGTATGATGTGTGTGTGCCTGCATGCGTTCGTGCCTTTGTGCACACGTGCGCGTGTGCGTGCGTGCGTGCCAGGTCGGACTCAATTGTATGTGTGACCTAGTTTTGCAGACTGGGCACTCTTTATATATCTGTTTGTATTTATCTATGTTTATATCAACTGATTCTACTTGCCCTTTTGTCTGGTTTCTGCCCCTTACCCCTCTCTCAATCAATTTAACTATCCAGCCATCTGTCTGTATGAAGACTCTGTGTGTGTGTGTGTGTGTGTGTGTGTGTGTGTGTGTGTGTGTGTGTGTGTGTGTGTGTGTGTGTGTGTGTGTGTGTGCGCGTGCGTGCGTGCGTGCGTGCATGCATGCGTGGTAAGTGTCTAAACCACTCAATCCCACAAACACAACAATTTTACCTTAGCAAAAATGTACCATCTGAAAACAAAACAAATATTTGAGAGCCAAGAGGAGATAGAGTCTTTGAGTTTAAATGGTTATTAGATGTCTGAAAATACACATTAACATGAATCCAACATACACTGATGACAGTGCTGTCAAACAAGTCTATCGAGCTATCTATGAAATCTATAAAAAAGTTTATCTGCAACACAATTTTATACAATATGTAGTCGGGGGGGTCCCTGCTTCATCTCTCTCTCAGCTAGGGGGTCCTTGGGGTGAAAAACGTTGACGACCCCTGCCCTAACCACTACAGTATGCTGTATCATACAGTCCTGTGAGCAGTGGACAAGCCAGGTTCAGAAAAGCACTATACTGTTGCATTATGGTGCAAAATAAATAAATAACCCCTTAAGCTTGACGACATTACATCGTTTTAAAACAAACAAACACATGCTTTGTTACCACACCTACTGTACCTGCAGGGTAACTGCAGGGCTTACAAGCCTTACTATATTTTTGTAACACAAATTCAAAGCATTTGAAAGTAAGAGTTCAGCACCACAGACAGCGATCATGTCATTCTGGAGCCCACTTCAATTTATGAGCAATACTGTAAATTATCAACAGCTGGAATGTTGAGTAAAATTGGCACGGCGGCCCATCAGATTAAGTACAAGTACAAATTCAATTTCAAGTACTACTCATCAATATTTGAAGGGTAGGCTTCCCGGCTACTATAAGAACCATATAAAGAGCCATATAAACTTTTTCTTGCAGCCAGTGTCAGTAGCAGTACTGTAGCTGTTAATCTGTTAATCCCTGACCCAGATGAAGGTAATGTAGAGGGGATGATTCACTGCTAACTTCAGGCTCATCTGGAGTTGCAACAGGTGGAGGATGAGGGCCAACAAAAAATGTATCTAATTTGGCCAGTTTAGACATTGTTTGTTCCCTTTTTTTTCTTTGTCTTTAAGTTCTCTGGCTCCACTTTTAGGTTAATGTTCTGCTGATTTCACTCATTAAGGCTACATCATTGACAATGCTGCACCTGCACTCACTGTTGATTAGTGATTGATGATGACTAGCGGCAATGGACTTTTTGGCAACTCTATTAATGATGATTTGAACCCAAAATACATTTGGAGACAATGGAGATGTTTCATTTGTAAAATGTGCATGTTGTAAAGTTAACTGTGAGTGTGCAAATAAACCAGCTACTCATGCACCACAACAATTCAATATTCATATTGAAATGCCCAGGGGCCAGGGGCCCATTGTATCATAATCCACCCATGCCGCTGCCGAAGTGCAGCCAGAACCAAAAGCTATGACCTTGTGGTCGAAAGGCAAGTGCTCTACCGACTGAGCTACCCGGACATGGAATCCTCCATCATAAAACTCACTCACCCAAAACCATTCAATCCTCCACAATAAAACACACCCACCCAGCACCATTCCCCAACACTGAATTGAAAACATAGCAGATCTACAAGCTCACAACGCCTTGTTGCAGGCGTTGTGAGCTTGTAGATCTGCTATTTTCACAATATTTATCTGTGGAACCGGGTCAAACAAAATTGAATACCCCAACTCCAACAATTCCAAGTGCTTGTCAGGGTGGGGGGTCCCCAGTTCAAATATGATTATTTTGGGAGGTCCCCAGATCAAATATGACTATTTTGGTGGGTCACAGCCTGAAAAGGTTGAGAACCACTGGCCTAGAACAGTGGTTCTCAATTAAAGGGATATTTCACTTTAAAAAAAACTTTGGGTCATTTTATCATCTACTCAGGCCTTTGTGAGCCCCCCAGACAGTTTTTAAGTTGCTCGATTCAGTATTTATATATTTGATATTCATTTTATCATTCCTATGCAAACCCATTGTAACTTCAAACTCCATT
The DNA here is from genome assembly GCF_963280865.1 of Gymnoscopelus braueri. NCBI lineage: Eukaryota > Metazoa > Chordata > Actinopteri > Myctophiformes > Myctophidae > Gymnoscopelus > Gymnoscopelus braueri. Next base: position 28,709,983 of record NC_137624.1, read on the forward strand.
TTAACCATGTTAGAATCATCGAAAACACCCGTCCTTGGTTCTGGTGACTCACCCTGCCCTCCTAATGCGTGAGGGGGCCGTGTTTTTCCGATTATTTTTTTCATTTATTTTTTTTTTATTTTTTTATTTTCCCCAAAAAATATAAAAAATAAATGAAAAAAGTAATTGAAAAAACACGGCCCCTCGCGTATTAGGAGGGCAGGGTGAGTCACCAGAACCAAGGACGGGTGTTTTTGATGAATCTAACATGGTTAAAATGGAGTTTGAAGTTACAATAGGTTTGTATAGGAAGGGGGCGTGTCTGATAAAAAAATATATCAAATGTCTAAATACTGAATCAAGCAACTTAAAAACTGTGTGGGGGGTTCACAAAGGCCTGAGTAGACGATAAAATTACCAAAAGTTTTTTTGAAAGTGAAATATCCCTTTAAGAGGGGTCCATGGAGTCCATGGACCAGTGGCCATAGCCAGTGGTCCTCATCACTGAGGGTCCATGGCATGGACCCTAAGCATTCCATGAGGGGGTTCCAAATGGAGTTAATGGACCCTTACAGCCAGGTCTGTAACTCTGAAAGTGTACACACATAACCAAATGGACCAATTTGTTCCATTTGTTCCATTAAACACTGTTAAATTAAAAAGTTTGAGAACCCAACTTTAATGTTAACACTAGGTAACACACAGGTATGTTAATGTTAATGATAATAATGATTTGAGTACCATTCATGTCAAAACAGAGTCTTCTTGGTGGTGCTGCTATGCTTGTTGATTAGCCTACAGCCTATCATTGGTAACACCTGTGTTCACGTTGTTATTTTTATGTCAATATGTGCTGCCTTGACAAAGGTCTATAATCCAATATAGCCTACAAGCAAAACCAGCGCAGAAAGGTAAAAGTTCAATGTATTACCTTTGCATGTCGTCTTCTTCCTTGTAATGTGTCCAATACTTCATTCAAAGCTCACGCTCAGCTGTTTCACGACAAGTCTGAAGCCCATGACTCAGATAATTCATATATACTTAATTCATAACTCATAATGTTTATACATAAAACAATTAATAACTAGGTAGCCTACTAGTAACCTACAACGGTGCTGCTCCCAGCTCCCCGAAAAGACAGCCACACAACGCGTCGACTTTTTTGTCTCCATCCTTCCAGTGTTTTTTGAAGAAAATGTTGAAGAGAAAAGGAATATATATTTTTGAATAAAATTCACCCCTTCTTCTTCGAGGAAATGTCTTCCCCTTTCATTTTGTAAGAACAGCGTCAAGTCTCTCCATCAAACAACATGTGAAGGCAGGTTTGTTTACACTTCGTCGCACGACACGGTGTCGCGAGGCGAAAACAGCAGATCTACAAGCCAACAAGTCGTTGCGGGTACAAGCGCTGTGGGCTTGTAGGTCTGATATTTTCGGCTCACATCGTTTGAAAACACCCGCCATATGCCAGCTATAATGTGACTGGACAAACCGCATGTGACCCAGGCAGATAGATTACAATGCAATGCAAATAAAATAATAAATAAATACGAATTAATTATGTGCTTTTTAAATATTTGTATTCATGGATTATACATTTAATTCACGTAGCCTAATATAGGCTATTTATAATAATTGTAGCCTAATATCATTGCAGTATTAGTTTCAGTGCTCAATCTTGTCTAGTGTAATAGGGATTTATATATATAAATTATTTCAAATGATTAAGCAGCAGTAGTGGGCACTATGAAGTAGGCCTACATTTATTTGAGTAAGCTACTGTACTTAAAGGCCGACTTCACCCATTTTCATATAATTGGTCCTCAGTCCTCACTAATGCTCATGATAATATGGTACCATTTTTGTCTATCAGGTCTGTGTCTCAGAGGAGTGCTGCTGTGGACAGTTCAGAAACCATTGATGGGGAATTCCTGGAAAGTTAGCATGCATATAGAATCCATTATTCTAATACAAATAAATAGAATACAAAAATGTAAATCTAGTTTGAAATGACCAAACCTGCCTACCGATGATGTCACTAGTAGGCGCTAATTAATTCCGACCTACAAAAAAAAACAGGTTTATTGTCAAAAGGACATTTAGTTCTCAAACATCTTTCTTCATTTGTAACAACCTTATAGCGCACAGTAAAACCCTTGGTGTTAATCTAACTCTGAGTTGGACCTGTAAAAGTCCAGGATTTTACTGAATACATGTAGCTAGAATCCAGAGTGTTAACCACTTGAACCCCAGCATCCATATTCTGGGAGGAACATTAGCCAAAAAATATCAGATCAACAAGCTCACAATGCGTCGCAACTCGCGACATATTGTGAGCGTGTTGATCTGCTATTTTTGGCAAAGAGATTTGGCGTATAGACGGGGGGAAAAGCGGTCCATAGGCTACAAAGCCAACACTCTCTCTCTCTCTCTCTCCATAGGCTACAAAGTCAACACTCTCTCTCTCTCTCTCCATAGGCTACAAAGCCAACACTTGTCCAGTTTTCTAAGACTAGAGGGTTAAGTGGTTCATTTAACAATGAGTTACAAAATGCTAAATTAAAGGTAGGGTAAGTGATATTTTTTGGTTAAAACAAAAAGTATTTTGTTAAAAGGTTAAAATACTATATTCTGATAGTAATCATTGCTATAGAGTGTTTGTTCAGTAACAGGAGTCTCCCCGTCTCTCCAGATCTTTAATAAACAGAAAATACATTTTTCGGTAGGTGTCAAAATCTCAGCCAATCAGGAGAAAGTACCCATTTTTAAGCTTCATTTTTATAGTGTTCCAGTTCCAATTTTGTCTGCTCATTTCTTTGAGTCAACACTTTCAATTTCACTTGTTTAATCTATATCCTGATTGAGTTCTCTATCCTGATTGGATAAAATTGGAAATGAAACTGAAACTGAAACGAAAATGCATTTTCTGTTTAATAAAGAGTTGGAGAGACATGGAGACTCCTTTTACTGAACAAACACTCTATAGCAATGAGTACTATCAGAATATAGAGCTATTTAACACTTATTTTAACCAAAGCAAATCACTTACCCTACCTTTAACACTGGTGATTGCTGTGTGTGTGGTATAATGTTCCTACATCGAGCTCTCACATGCTCCTCTAAATGACAACATTCTCCTCTTCCTCATCGCCATTTATTAATAGAATCAGACCAATTAACACTAACGAGCAGCGGCACGAACGAGTATCAACGCTAATGAGCGTTCAGCATACTAAAGCTGCAGTTATTTGTGTGACTTTTTTTTCTTTTTCTTTAAGGTATCGTTTGTATGACATACAGTTAAACTTATTTTAATCAGGCACTCGGGTGGAGCAGTGGTAAAGTGCCTGACCACCACCGCAGAGGTCGTGGGTTCGAATCCACTAGTGGTGCATCCAGCTTTGTCGAGTGTCTGGGGGAGGGAAGCCGGGCGGGGGAGGGTGTTATCACTGCACATTATAGTGGGACAAAGCCACTATGTCCTCCCGGTAGGGGCTCCCCACTGGCAGGTGTCTCTGTAGGATACAACTCACAACTGTGTGTGGGGAGGAATTAATTGGCATAACAAGTATACATTTTAAAAACAACATTACAAAAAAGTAAGATAGGCCATCCCGTACATTTTGGAAAACAATCATACTCATATCGTTATGGAATATGAAAAAGGCAGAATATGAAAAAACTGTTTGCATGGGAACCAGTGGTGTAGAAGACTAATGTTGCTTTTTAGGTTACATGTTTATTTATTTAAAAAAGAAACTACTTGGCTGTTCATTTACATCTCTGTAACTTTTCACAGATGGATGAACAGTTTTTCAGTACGCACACAAACATTACACACACACACACACACACACACACACACACACACACACACACACACACACACACACACGCACACGCACACGCACACACACGCGCACACAGCACACACACACACACACACACACACACACACACACACACACGCGCACACACACACACACACACACACACACACACACACGCACACACACACACACACTCCTGACCCTGTGACAGGTGCAGGGGTCGCCGTGGAAATGATGGGGGCGTTGGTGTGGGAAATGCAATATCCTGTTGTGTTTTTTTCTGTTTCATGAAATCCTGCTCCCGACCAGAGGCAAGCAGAAAGCAGTGGTTCCCAAACTTTTTAGCTCGAGACCCCAAAGGGAAATGTTTTGTCTCTTCTCTCTGTGACCCAAACTAGTGAATTGCCGATCTACAAGCTCACAAGCTTTAAGATTTGCTATTTCTTATACTTAGAAGTTGTTTTTATTTACTTTTGGAATTTCTTAGATTGTGAAGTTTGAAGTTCTTGTTATGAATGTTTGACATTTTTGTTTTATTTTTGATCTCGGGACTTCTGCCCTCCACAAACAAATAATGATGGATTTGCTCCAGCGGTGTGCTGGAGACCAAATACAATAGTGTTGAACTACCTGACATAACTTTGCTTATATAGTATATTGGTGAAGAAATTACTGGTGGAGGTATGTACAACACAACAGAGAGTCAGTCTGTCTGTCTGTCTGTCTGTCTGTCTGTCTGTCTGTCTGTCTGTCTGTCTGTCTGTCTGTCTGTCTGTCTGTCTGTCTGTCTGTCTGTCTGCCTGTCTGTCTGCCTGCCTGCCTGTCTGCCTGCCTGCCTGTCTGCCTGCCTGTCTGTCTGCCTGCCTGCCTGTCCTGCCTGCCTGTCTGTCTGTCTGCCTGTCTGTCAATCCGTCTCTCTCTCTCTCTCTCTCTCTCTCTCTCTCTCTCTCTCTCTCTCTCTCTCTCTCTCTCTCTCTCTCTCTCTCTCTCTCTCTCTCTCTCTCTCTCTCTCTCTCTCTCTCTCTCTCTCTCTCACACACACACACACACACACACACACACACACACACACACACACACACACACACACACACACACACACACACACACACACACACACACACAGACCAATTAAAGTTCTGATCTTCCACTGCTGCCAAATAAGCCAATTAAAACGTGACAATTTTATAATCAGGGTTGGACCGGGTCAGTTGTGGCTGCATTCACACTGTGCTCTCTGTACGGATACAGAACTAGTTGAAAGGTTAATTACAAATGCAGCAGTAAGCAGTCTGCTCTAATCGCTGGCTATTACCTTAGTTTTGTAATTACTCACAGGGACAAGAAGATGATATAAAAAATTAATAAATAGATAAATCGGGCAACGTGTGAGGTTATGAATAACGTTTAGCGTGCGTTTGAATTAATATTTGAGTGTACCGTTTTATTTACTTAACCACTGAAACCCTACATATAGCCCAGTGCTATAGAAGAGAGAGAGGTCCGTCACGCTTTGATCTCGCCGCAAAGCGGGCTGCTATGGTCTGTAGTTCCAAAAGAAAAATTCTCATTGAGATAGACAGAGCATTTCCACATTCCATAGGAGTCTATGCTAGTGACGTAACTCTCTCTTCAACAGGTCTGATATAGCTTACTTGACCGGGGTCCCCCGGGGCTCTATACTAGGTCCGCAGCCGTTTCTTTTTTTCCCTCAACCCTCAATCTCTTCGTCAAAAACAGCCAATCTACAAGCACAGCGTGTATGGCTTTTTATTTGTATTTAGTTTTAGCTCATAGATTGTAGATCATAGAGCTTGTAGATCTGCTAGTTTTGCCAAATGTTCGCCCCCAGACCAGGGACACTTGGGTTAAATAAAGTTTAATACAGATTAACTTAAAGAGGTGGTGCCATGGTTTTGCACTTTTTCTGTTTTTCATGTGTCTATGAGGTTGATAGAACTTCATTAAGCCCCCTGGTGGTGTTTTTATGGTGTTTTATGTCTTCTCTGACTATTTTGAGTTTCTACCTGGAGGCTGAAACCTTGAGGGTCAAACGTGCCAATAGAAAAACAGCCCTTTAGTGACATAGTAAAAATATACCCTCCACCTCATTATCATAACACAACAGGTGTGGGCATGAGGAGGAGGAGGGACTAGGACAGGTGGGTGGTGCTAAGGTGGTGGAGGAGGTGCTAAGGTGAGAACCAGGTATACTTAATGAACTGGAGGCGTGTCCACATAAAAACATAATTTTAACAATTTCTGTACACTTTTTTTTTTTAAATCTTCCTCCTAGTATAACCATAATACCTGATGATTATCACTGAAAATCACGGCACCCCGTCTTTAAACCCTCTAGACTTAGTAAAATGGATTAGAGGAATTGTCTCTGCACTTGGACCGCTTTTTTCTGTTTACATCAAATCTCTTTGCCAAAAATAGCCGATCTACAAGCTCACAGTGCGCCATCCTGCGACGCC
>NC_137624.1:28726271-28728771 GCF_963280865.1 Gymnoscopelus braueri
TGGGAAAAATAAATATTGTGTTGTTGATGTTCATCACAGTGGATGAGAGGGTAACAGGTCAAACTACTGACTAAACCAGGGATAGGCAACCTTGGCACGGGGGGCCGGGGGCCAACATTGGCACAGGGGAGGGTGATCACTGCATGGCACACTGGAAAGTTAAATCATGCACATATAGTTCTACATTCATTCAAACTCTGAACTTTGACTGGGGAGGGAGTCTGGGAGAAAGGTGGGTTAAAAGGTTATTGCTCTGAATGATCATTACAATGTCCTGATGTGAAAGAAAATATTTCAAAATAAAATAAAGTACGCTTGTTATGAATATGGAAAATCTAAATAGGTTGGAAAAAAATTTTCATCCCTATTCCGGTGGGAGCATTCGCAAAAAATAGCCAAGAATAGCCATCGGGTATTTTTGGCAAAGGGGTTTGGTGTAGAGGGAAAAAGAGCTGGAGCCAAAGGTCAAGTTTACTAAGTATTGAGGGTTTAAGTTTAATGTCTGACAATACACATAAACATGAATCCAACATATTAACAGAAAAGAAAATGTGTAAACAAACTTAAAGGGCAAGACCACTTTGGTAGAGGTTTGGGTTGTGTAGTTACCTTGCCATGATGTAACTCCAAAGGTGGGCAAGAAATAAAAAATAATTGCTCCATTGATTAGAAATTGATAATTCAAAATATGCTCATTATATACATTGTACGGTAAAACAGCTCTCAAAGTCATTCTTTTAGCACATAAACGAACGCAAACAAAGTTGATTCAGACAATATAGAACATCACCAAACTCAGTACTGTTTTTTTTTTTAATAAAAATGTCAACTTCCTGTTGATTTTGCCATTTTTAATAAGTAGAAAACCTGGACTGGATCCGCGGATCCGGATCCAGATCTTCAAATAGTAAAATCAACAGGAAGTTGACATTTTTATTAAAAAAACAAACAGTACTGGATTTGGTGATGTTCCATATTGCCTGAATCAGCTATGTTTGGGTTCATTTATGTGCTAAAAGGGTGACTTTGAGAGCTGTTTTACCGTACAATGTAAGTCAATGAGGAGCATATTTTGAATTATCAATTTCTAATCAATGGAGCAATTATTTTAGATTTCTTGCCCACCTTTGGGGTTACATCCTGGCAAGGCAACTACACAACCCAAACCTCTACCAAAGTGGTCTTACCCTTTAACAAACAAAAAAACATGAACTTACACAACAATATTGCTGTCAAACAAAGCAATCTATGATATCTATGAAAATGCAACTTTATACAATATATGTAGTGGTGGTGGTGAGGGCGGGGGGGGGGGGGGCTGCTTCATCTCTTTATCAGCTAGGGGGTCCTTTGGCCTGAAAAACATTGAAGACCCTGGTGTAGAGGGTGTTTACTATTTATCATTATGTTTCTTTCTGCCCCTGCTGTATCTTCACTGCCGTGCTGCCTCGAGCAGCTCTTGAGACTGAACAATGAACACTAAGCATTTGCAGCCAAACAGCAGCCACATCCTGTTTCAATTAGTAACCTACATTATACCTACAACTTGTGTGAGTGGTGTGAGGCATTGTGGCAAATGTAGTGTGTGCAGCGGTGGCCATTTTGTGATGTGGCACTCGATCCTGTATGGGAATGCAAGCACCCCTCTACCACCTGACCCCTGTCACAGTGCACACGCACGCACGCACGCACTCACTCACTCACTCACTCAGTCACTCAGTCACTCACTCACTCACTCACTCACTCACTCACTCACTCACTCACACACACACACACACACACACACACACACACACACACACACACACACACACACACACACACACACACACACCTTCCTCCGCACCAGCAGGTTGAAAATGAGCTGCACCTGCATCTGCCAAAGGTGGGGGTTGGGCTCTATGTGTATGTGTATGTGTATGTGTATGTGTATGTGTATGTGTATGTGTATGTGTATGTGTATGTGTATGTGTATGTGTGTGTCTCTCTCTCTCTCTCTCTCTCTCTCTCTCTCTCTCTCTCTCTCTCTCTCTCTCTCTCTCTCTCTCTCTCTCTCTCTCTCTCTCTCTCTCTCTCTCTCTCTCTCTCTCCCCCCCCTGTCTGTCTTGTGTGTTGAGGGTGGGGGTTCATCGTGAACATCTGGGCCTTCAGGCTGTGAAGAACCCCCCCCCCCCCACACACACACACACACTGCACACGCACGCACGCACGCACGCAAGCACGCACGCACGCACACACACACACACACACACACACACACACACACACACACACACACACACACACACACACACACACACACACACACACACACACACACACACACACACACACACACACACACACACACACACACACACTCATATCATTGTGTCTGTCAGTGCCAGGTGGGCAGTGTGAAATCAAGTAGAGTCTAGTAGTAACAATAACACAAGAATACAGACCTCTGCTAAAGTCAGCTTAATAAAAACAACAGCTTTGATCTATATCATCTCAAGAG
>NC_137624.1:28733771-28736271 GCF_963280865.1 Gymnoscopelus braueri
GGTTATTTAGTTAGCCATTAGCTGGATCAAATGCAAAAAATAAATAAATAAAATGTTTAAAAGCCTTTAAAATGGCCTAAATATATTACAGCCAATGATGCCGATTAATCACTTACACAGCTAATGAATATGTTCTTTATTTGCTTTAAGTACCCAACACTTATCTTCTGCTTTAAGATGAAATACCCCATCTATTCTAATGTATTATTAAGCCAGCCACTCTGTCCTCTGAGGACACACACATATGCACACACCACACACGTGCACAGACACACACAAATACCCGTGCGCATGCATGCAAGCACACATGCACACACCGCACACACAAACACACCACATGCACGCACACAGGAACACAAACAATATAGGGTTTCCAGTAGCAGTTGCAGTACCAAAGCTGTAACTCACACATTTATTGTATAACATGTTCTGGACATTTCTAATCAATATTGACTAGTCCAGGGAATTGGGACCGCGGCCATGATTACAGAACCCATAGCCAGTGGCCAAAAAAAAAAGCAAATAAACAGCTTAGACTTGGCGAAAGTAAAACATCAGCTTCATCAGTTCTCTTCTCTGCAATTTCAGATCTGACCAACCCAATAAAAAATGAAAAATGCATGAGAGCAGCCATGTATAACTGTATAAATGTGATGGTTGTCACTTTAGCACGCTGAAGTGCTACTGTGGGTTCTTGCTGACACAAGTGATGAGACCGTTTTGTAATTAAAGCTTCTGCGCTTTATTGACTACACGTACTGTACGAGCAGTGCACAAAGTCTATATAGCCCAGCCTTGCTGGGTCTGCTGCTTGTTATGCATTTAAACCCCTCAGAACGTTATACCACTGAGCCAGCCCTCTCTTTTTCTTTGCTGCCATTCTCTCTAGTGTTCTCGTGTGTTTATAGACCCAAAGCCAGGTCCAGCATGCTACCACGCTGGGCGAGACCTGCTACTGAGAGTGTCCAAAGATAGTTCCGCCATCCCAATTGGAGCCACTAGAGGCGAAATGGTACACAAATCCTACAAATGGTCTCTTAAGTGGGCGCCGGTGTCTGACGGCAAATCTCGCGAACGTCCTATGTTTACTGGCGCTAGATCCCACAAGAGTGTGTTGCTTGGACAGGTTGATTTTCTCCTGGTTTGTCTCTCTGAAAAAAGCAATTTTTTGTATGAAAATCTTGGGAATATTGTGTGGCTATACTGGCTTGTGACGATCAGGTCCAATATTTAGTTCAGTGACCATGGGGCTATAGAATCGTTCAGAAGCTGTGTTCACGTTCACTCGTCCATTGGAATTAATAAATTCTAACCTGCTTCCGGTATACTAAAAAGGCGTCCGCCTACGTCACGCAGATATGGGAAGTGACCCGGAAATGGCAGGTCTTGCCATTTTTGTCCTGAGAGTGTCTAATCAGAAGTACCGGAAGTAGGCCTACCGCTCAAGGAAGTTACGTTGATGCTTCGCAGATCTGTTTACATTCCCCATGCACGAAACCCATGTTGTGATTGGACAAAAAAGGCACAGTAGTACAGTATAGTACATACAACGGAAGTCCCGCCCAATAGACACACTCTGCATTAGGTCGTTACCAGGCTTTTGTCCTCCGAGATGAGAGAAGGCTGGGAACACGCACGGCCATTCATACCAACTCTCTCTCTCTCTCCAATCACAAGTTAATGGCTCCTACACTGTATGCATGATCGCTGACGTCGTCGCTGTTGGGTGGAAACCTCGTGTCCAAAGCCGTTCTTTTTACATTAACTAATAGTGAAAATAGCAGATCTACAAGCTCACAATGTGTCGCGTCGCAACGCGTTGTGAGCTTGTAGATCTGCACTACTTTTGTGTGACACTCTTGTATGACAAAGTAGCGCATTCATTTACGAAAATAAAACGCAAATTTGTAATTTGAAGATACAAGGTTTCTGCATGACGGCAACCATGTCCTGGCTTATGGTGGTTGTTTTCAAAGTGGGGTCCGGGGACCCCCTGGGGTCCTTGGAGGGGTACCAGGGAGTCCCCCGCAAAATGTGTAAATATAACGTAACAACAATTGTAACCACTATTATTTTATACTTTGGCTATTCAAAAATAGCAGATATACAAGTTCACAGCGTGTCACTTTGTGCCACACTGAGCTATTTTTGAAAGTCTTGAAAATGTTTGGACATTTTTTAATAATATTTCTTGGGGTCCCTGGCATTTCAGATGGGGGTCCGTGTCCAAATACAGGTTCATTTGGGGGTCCTTGACAAGAAAAAGTTTGAAAAGCCCTGGCTTAAGGTGTCCCGGCTCGAGAGTGAGTGTGTTGCTGCAGCCATCCCCAGCGGACCACCTTAAGCACGCTCTGCCCACCAGTCCACACTAGCCTGTGTTTACTGACAGGACTTGGCAGTCAGCCATTTTGTTTTTGAACATTTACATAAACGCCAAATGGTGCCTGCTTTGCTTTCTCTCTCTCTCTCGTGTGTGTGTGTGTGTGTGTGTGTGTGTGTG
>NC_137624.1:28746271-28793771 GCF_963280865.1 Gymnoscopelus braueri
TGATTGAAAGCAGAAATCATCTGGAATGGATTTAGAGAAGCGACTGTCCCCATGGTGCTTTAGCACCACCAACTGGCTGTGTTTGGTATTAAATGTTGCAGTCTTGCTATGTTGATCGATGCCAGGTGGATCTGTGGGATTTATGCAGTGAGAATGGTGGAAAGTAACTATGTTCATTTACATGTACAATTTTGAGGTACATTTACTTTCTCCATTTTGCGATACTTCTACTCCACTACATGTTATGCAGGTTATGTCAAATGAAATGTACATTTGTATCTTTGTTTCTTGTCTCTCACACACACACACACACACACACACACACACACACACACACACACACACTCACTCACTCACTCACTCACTCAATTTTACATTAGCTCCATCGCGCTTTAACTGCACAGAATAATAAGTATGTTATTTAGCCTCCTGTTAGGGAGTTAAATGTAAATGGTGACAATGTTGCAATGCACTGTTTGTATTCTGCTCCAGTGTTTGTATCATTTGTGTGAATAAACTCAACCTAATCCTAAAATTAAAAGTATGGTGCCACTCTCCACCATCTGTTCTCAAATCCCTAGCGTCCCCCCCACACACCCATGCTCACACCTACACACACACACACACACACACACACACACACACACACACACACACACACACACACACACACACACACCAGCACTCACACCAGGAAGAGGCACTGAAAGAGGCAGGCTCATTTCACTGGTTTAGTGTTTAGGAGGATGCTTGTCAATGGATTTCCAAATGAATTTCCTAATGGTTTGAGATAACTGGGCAAGGCCTTCTCTCTTGTATGTCTCCTACGCTGTCTCCCTCTCAGCTTTCCTACTGTCTGTCCCTCATACGCTGTCTCCCTCTCAGCTTTCCTACTGTCTGTCTCTCCTACGCTGTCTCCCTCTCAGCTTTCCTGCCATCTGTCCCTCCTACACTGTCTCCCTCTTAGCTTTCCTGTCTGTCTCTCCTACGCTGTCTGTCTCTCACCTTTCCTACTGTCTGTCTCTCCTACGCTGTCCCCCTCTCAGCTTTCCTACCATCTGTCTCTCCTACACGACAATGCAAGGGATCATTGACAAAAATGTAATTTTACATACTGTTCTGCTCTTTAATATTACCACACCAAACTTACTGTTTGGAAATACATATAAAACGACCATTAAACCAGTTTTCATGCCAGAAAAGAAAGCAATAACAATAGTTTACCAAACAGATTATTATGCAACAACAAACTCACTATTTATCAATAACCTCACTCTAAAATTTGAATATTTTTTTTGTACAAGGCACTCAAAAAAACACTTCCAAACTGTATACAGGTGCTGTTCAAACCAAGAGAGCCAGTACCAACTCAGGGGAATTGGCAAATTAAAAACAGATGTACTGTAGCATCAATATCATGAAGTATACTGTTCAAAATGAATATGTCCACAGATGGGTATGACACGTCCACAGATGGGTATGCATATATTATGTTATCAAAATTATATAAAAGTATTAATATCTTATAATTATGAAACAATCACATAATAACTGTTATTTAATTGTGATTGTATACATACTACTGGTGAAATTATGCGGCTGTTATAATATAATTAGTATATGGTATAATAAATAATAAGAAAATGAGTAAACATACGTGTACATATATATACATATATAAATATATATATATATATAGAGAGAGAGAGAGAGAGAGAGAGAGAGAGAGAAAAAGGAAAAGGAAAAAAGTTAGTTCATGTTCTGCTTTGTATACATTTTCTATTGTTTCTTCTTATTTGATGCAATGCTGTCATTTGTTTTGTCTTTGCTGATGTGTAATATTTGAAGTTTCGCTGAAATGTTGTTTTCTGATGTTTTATTTCTGCTGATGTGTTAAATAGCTTCGGCTTCAGGCCATTCCATTTCAGCCAATAATTATCTTGTTGCCTCCACTGTTATGTTAAGATTATGACAGAAATAAAATAAACACTGTCTCCCTCTCAGCTTTCTCCCTAACAGCTGTCTTACTGTCAAGAAATAACAGACAGCTGAATGCTGTGACTGACCAATTAGAATTGAGCATTCACCCTAGCTGTGTGATAATACCATATAGCCAACACAGCTGTGGTGGCTGGAGGTGGCCTCACTGCTCTTCTATTGAGACATTTAGATCAACTGGATGGATGACAAAATATATTTCCTAAAGCTCAAAGCACAATATCTGCCCTGCACAAGTGGGCATTCTGTCTTAATCAGCAGTATAAATGTCAGCCCTTGCACAGGAGACCAGGGTTTGAATCCTGATTATAGGACATAGATCTTACAGATTGGCACTTAAAACATTTTACTATTGCTGATACTATAGCTAGTTAGCTACTTTAATTGCTGCTGCTAATTACTAATACCATTACTGCCATGATTACATTTCTTAACCACGTAAACCCTCTGGACCAGGGGTCTGTCATATGACTCCCAGGGGGTCCTCAGAGTTACTGCAGGGGGGGTCGTCAAATGTTCATGGTCGGGAAAACCTTTCAGGTTCCTTTTTTTTAATAGATTTAAATGTCTCAAAATGCACAATAACATGAATCCAACACATCATTATGAAACGTGTAAATAAACAAAACAAATAAAACAAATCTATGAAGCTCAAGCCATCAAAGCTGGGGCATCACTTGGAGGCAACCCATAGTCACTTAAAACTAAAAACCTGTGGAATACCTCCAAGCTAGTCTCACATAGTCTCGGTCAACAGATATTGATGAGACAAGCAGTTAAATATGATGATGAGACAAGGAGTTAAATATGATGAGCTACCTTATCAAGCTGTATTGAAGGCCTTCTTAAAAATAATAATAATCTGTAACACAATTCTACACAATGTACTGTAGTGGCAGACCCTGCTTTGTCTCCCTCTCTCAGCTAAGGGGCCTGAAATACGTTTTTTTTTGGCTGAGACATGCTATTTTCAAAGGCGTATAAATGCGAACGGGAGGTCGCGAAGATTTTTTCTTTTCGTGGAAGCACAGTGAAACCCTCTGTGATTAGTAACCATCAGGGGATCGATCATACTGGAGATAAATATTCTGTGACTACTTCAAAAGGTAAGAAAATAGAAAAATAGCTGGCATTGGGTGCACGCAGCCAGAAATAAGTCTGGCAGTGAAAGAGTTAATAATACAAGTTATATGATACTTTTATTACCACTACTTTTGGCACTACTACTGTTGAGCCTACTGCTGTTACAACTGTTATAGAAACAAGACCCGACACACTGGCCTTTGAGAAAGGATTGTTTATTTACAGAGTTTCTTTTTCTTTTTTTCCTCCATCTGAACAACAATACAAATTATTTTCAGAATGAGAAGCTCAACAGATGGAGAATTCATTTGGAGCATGTTGAAGAACAGCTGGAGATGAGGACCCACTGTCTGTTACAGAGCCAATGTTCCAGTGTTGGCAGAGAGGGGAGTCCTTGGAGGAACATCTACAGCAAAACAGCCTCCGCTGTCACCTCCACCATCGCTTCTCTACATCTCTCTCTCTCCTCCCTACACTCAGTGACTCTCTCCTTTCTTCCCGACAACCTAGGTTTGAAGAGAAAGATCATGCAGATGTGAATTAGGGGTGCAACATTTAATTGAACTATAATCAATGTAATATATATATACTTTTTTTTAAAGGTACATATCTATTTTTAAAAATAGCCTAAATGACTGTGTGTTTATTTACATAGCTGCCATGTTGGATACGGCACAAAATCAAGCGAGGCAGATTGATATATTGAGTTAAGCGGTCGTTATTCAAAAATAACAGACCGCTGAATTCAGTGATTGACCAATCAGAATCAAGCATTCAACCAAGCAATCAAACAAATTGTATTGACATACTCTACCATTCAGATTGATTGAAATAATGTTTTATTCGTTACAAATAAGTTCTGTTAATAATTGCAGCTTTAACATCAAGGCAAGGGGTTCAATAAGAGATTGACAAACGTAAGACACCTACCCGTTTGAAGTCGTTCATATTGGTGGCCTGTACAGGAGTCCCTATGAACGTCAGGTACTGTATTTTTGTTGTCTCTTCATCACCCTGGTTGGATTTCACAAACATCTGAGGAGACAGAAAATAAACATACTGCTATGGTAAAAAACGACATTACAATGAAGACTTTTATGGAGAAATGATATCTCTCTGTATGTCTATCTCTCCTCTTACTGTAGGAGAGACAGACCGGAGGAAAGCTGAGAGGGAGACAGTGTAGCAGAACTGACCCCAGACTGGCGGCGGTATGTGTAGTGTGTCTGTGTGAATGCTGAAACATGTACTGTAGCTGTATTTTTCTACCACTAGATGTCAGCATTAGACCATGGCACCACCAAAGTCAATGGAATCAGTCACTTGCATAAAACATTTTAAGTCAATCTGGGAAGCCATTCGGTAAAAAGACTCCTGCCGTTTTCAGTTCAACTTCCTTCCGGGTGCTTCTGTGTTTATTCCTACTAACAACATCATTACATTTTTAAGGCAGTAGTGCTGCAAAGTTGACTGAAGAAGCTCCCGGTTTCACACTTAAAGGAGCACCCCTGCAATTTTCTAAATAGATCTCTTTGTTTGTTGGTGTTGAGTCATGAACTAAATATATGGGAGCGAGTTAACCATTTGGCTTGGTCAGTGTAGTGGTCCTTTAAACGGCTAAGCTGCCCAGAACAACAACAGTCTTGTCCAGTTTGTCACTGGGGAATGCCCAGCACAACCCGCTAAATAAAAAACACTACTACCCTCAAAGCAATCAATCACAGCAGTCCTTACCGTGACACTCTGTACATTCTGGAACTTGACGTAGCGCAGTGGAATGAGACCATCATCTTTAAGGTCGTCCTCTGACAGGTCCAGAGCCTGTGTGGCCTCGCTTCGCTCAGCATCGTCAAAGTCCATCGACCGAGGAAGGTTGATGAAAATCTTGACTATCTTAGGAGCCTGAGCTAGAGAGATAGAGAGAGAGACGGAGGGACGAGAAATAATTTGTTATTGCATCCGCAATCCAATTGAGGGCTGGCTTATCAGCTGGCATAACGCTAACCTTGGTTAACGATGAATGCCTGGACGATTATATACGTTTATCTTGCCTATCTCTTTAATTTATAATATTTGATCATTTCTTTATAATTGTGCAGCTCTGGAGCAGAATTCAACTTACCAAAGTCTGGTGCTTGTAGTTTCATAGAAAATAGTTTTACGGGCTGGTTGAAGGCGATGGTTATCAGCAACTAGAACAGACATAGTGGGACAATATCAAACATGTGGTACAGTCCCAACAGTAAGTGCAGTGGGTCAGTACACCATCTATGTAGTCACACTTGTTAACTCCCTGTCCTCCCACAAATCTCCATCTCTCTCCATCAACTACTGCACCATCTATCTTAAAACAAGTTAAAATACCAAGGGGAGTGTCTGTAGCCTCTAAACATGGCCACCGCTGTGTAGAGTAATACAGTAGTAGTAGTAGCTGTAGCAGTGACAACAGTAACAATACTATAGTAGCAATAGTAGTAGTTGTAAGAGCAGCAACATTAAAAGTATTAATAGTAGTAATTATAATAGTATTAGTACTGTAGTAGTAAGAGTAGAGCCTGCACAGTAGCAGTCACAGCAGTACAATTAGCATTAGCAGAAGTAATAGCATTAACAGCTGTAGTACTTACTTGTTCATCGCAGTCAGATTCCAGATACGAGGATTCTTTGCTTAAACAGTTATCAAAACCACAGTCGTCACTCTCATTGAGACACTCACAGCCAGTTTTGCTGACAAAAGGCATCAGGTCCATCTGAAAGAAACCACATCAGAAACAAACTCAGTGTTTTTTCAGTTTTTTGTTATGACAATTTTTGAGGCATGATGTCTGAATCATAAATCTTACCAATTTATTATATAATTCCATCAGAATTTTGGTGTAGGGGTGGAAAAAGACAGACCCACAAGACAAGAGAGATTCAGGTGTCTATCCTGTCTCTAGGGGGGTCCGGGGGTCTGTCCTCTCTGGGTAGAAGGCTGTTGGCTACACTGTATCGTTATGACATCATAGACCTTCTTCCCATATGTTGTTTTTTAACTGTGCCATGTGCACTTGTTTACATTTCTGCACGTTGCATTGACCATTTATTTATCGATTTTCTTGAAAACATCCCAAAAGGGGAATTTATATGCTCTTCATTTCAACCTTAAATTTCAGCCATGACTAGCTCCACTGACTGCACGTAATCCTTTTTTGTAGAGTTGTCCGATACCAGTATCAGAAAAGCTGTTGATACTGCCCAAAATGCCGGTATCTGTATCGGCGACTATTCCAGTCTATGACAATCCGATACCACATCATTTATTACAACAATATTTTACAGAAAACAAATTTTGTTTTGATTGTTTCAGTTGATGTTGCACTACCGTTTTATATTCTTACTGTACTATTTACATTACTATTTTACTAACTTGTGGCTGCACTTAATTATTATTCCTATTGTGCGTGGGTGTCGGATCGCTACTCGGTATCAGCAGATATGCAAGTTGCAGGTATCGGAGTTGGGAAGGAAAAGACGGTATTCACTTTTTTGCCTATAAACAAGTTAAACAACATGCCCAACATGTGACGCCAGGTTGAAAGGTTAACTCACGTATCCCTTTGGAATGTCAGAGTCCTCGTTGTTCCCCGGGTCGTTCTCAACGTGCTGTTTGATCTTCTCTTCCAGTCCCGAGGAATCTGCCCCCTGGTACTGATCCACACGGACCCTATTCCGGAAGAACAGGAAGGTGGGCGTGGCTGAGATGTTGTTGGCTGCTGCTGTTGCCTGGGAGATGAGGAGGAGAGAGGAGAATTCAAATCCAGGACATTGGAATGAACTAGCTGAACAATCATTCCACCCGCTGCAGTTCCCATGTCTGACTCTGAACCATTTATGTACAAATACTTATTATATTATACCACACTGTCTCACACAGTTACACACACAATTACAACTGCAGCATTTATCAAATGTTGGAGAAAGTGCCATGAACATTCGTTATCACATCAATCCATCTTTATGACAAATATGTCTATAAGTGAGAAACATAACTATCATCTCTATCTAAAATAGTAAACAAGCAGCATGATACCATAATCCAACATTCTGAACTAATTCAGTGGCCTCAATGCCCTCTGCTCACACATGTAGGGGTAGGATATAAAACCAGCTGTACAAGAGGTCCTGGTGGAACAGAAAACCAGCCGTACTAGTTATAGGATATAAAACCAGCGGTAATAGGGGTCCTGGTAGGATAGAAATCCAGCAATACTAAGGGTCCTGGTAGGATAGAAAACCAGCAGTACTAAGGGTCCTGGTAGGATAGAAAACCAGCAGTACTAAGGGTCTTGGTAGGATAGAAAACCAGCAGTACTAAGGGTCCTGGTAGGATATAACACCAGCGGTGATAGGGGTCCTGGTAGGATAGAAACCCAGCAGTACTAGAGGTCCTGGTAGGATATATAACCAGCGGTACTAGAGGTCCTGTATGATACAGCAGTACTAGAGGTGTCATGTGATGCATAATACATTGTATTACTACACTATCTTGCAATAATATTACATTATAAGACAGTGTGGCAGACAAGGAGTATAGGGGTGAATTAGTAAAATAGATACTAACGAAGCTAAATATGTATTCATATTCTGATGAGCAACACTCACCTGGCAAACATGGACATCTACTTCAAGAAAAACGACTTGTGGATACTTGTTACTCAGCATGTTGAATGCCGGGGCTATTCTGACACAAGGTCGACACCTGAGGAAACAGAGAATGTGTCACTGTCATTAACCTGATCATGTTTGACATCCACAAAACACAGTTCATTCTCACAAGTCGACACAGTTCATACTTATTAGACAGTAGACACAGTTCATTCTCACTGGACATAGTTCATGACATAGTTCAGTCTCGCTAGACATAGTTCATTCTCGCTAGACATAGTTTATTAGATCTAAACACAGATTGTTCACACTTGACACTTTAACCCTGATTTATACTTAGTTGCATGCTGATGTCTCACACTGAAAATAGCAGATCTACAAGCTTACAACCTAACCTATAGATCGTCTATTTTCAGCGCGAGACACAATGCGCAACCAAGGATAAATCCAACAGTGCTGCCAGCTCTGTACCAGGTGACAAAAGATAAAGTGACAGCCTCAAATAAGCATACAGTAAGTGCATATCCTTAACCACAGATGGGTGGAACCCTACAATATGACACACAAATGAAAAGTTGTATAATGCATACAGATTTCAGCCAACACTGTCTAGTGATTAATATATTGTGGACTTGTTATTGTGAGTTTTTGGTATGATTAAAAGTTCACATACCTACTAGATCGACAGTTCATTTTCACTAGACACCAGTCAATTTGCCAAACTGTCACGTTTGACTGTGGTTGACAATTTTACCTACGCCACCACCAGCCACTTTGGCAAATAACCACTTTCAAATAACCAACTATCACTGATAAGTCATGACGTTCAATCTCAAACGTTCCTTCTCTCTAGATGTCTTGTAATATAAAATACCAAGAAGTGGCAGACGAATTATTATGGTGTCCAGTGAATGTGATACATCACTACAGTCACTGGACAAGCAATCTGATCTCCTGTAGAGACGTAAAACATAACATTTATGTACCTCCCCAAGTCATTGGCAAACGATCCCAGAAAAGAAAAGCAAGCCAACGAAAACGAGCAAGTTATTGCTAAGTCATGGCAAGCAGGGTGGCTACCAACCAACGGCTAACGTTAGCGTGCTAAACTTGAAGAAAGAAAAAAAACACATAGAAAGAAAAACATGGCAAGTGTCTGCTAACTTACATACAGCAGACTCATTGTCTGAGTCGCGCTGTTAACATGTACTACACGTCCTGTTGTTGTTGCTAGCAGTTAGCTGCTAATTATCACATTGTCACCAGCCCGGCTAGCCTGCTGGTTACAATGAATCGGGTTAATGCTAAGCTAAGCTAAGGGCTAGCGGCGGGGCCTGGCAGCAGAGAGCGGCGGTGCGGCCGGGTCTTCTTACCCGGCCATGGTGAACTTGACTACGGTGAGCCTGGAACCGGAGGCCGCCAGCTCCGGCTGGAAGTCCGCGTCCGCCGCAATGACCTTCACCCCGACCATGGTCCACTTTGCAGCTATATGTACCAGAGATATTTATGTTTATGTTTGCTTATTACAACGTCTTGTTGTTGTCTCTGTTTGACTTCAGTCTGTCTCTGTCTGTACTACTGTAGCAGCCTAGCTAGCGGGGTTTGTGTCTGTGACTGACGTCAGCTACGCCGGACCAATCACGTATCCTGTAGGGCGTGGTCTGAAGTTGCCATCTGTGTTTTGCACGTCCGGTCTAGAGATAACCAGCGGATACGGAAACGGCCTGCGTGAGTGCATAATTGTGTGGGTTGAATTGACCGGATACAAATTTTGAGTAGGCGGCCTCTAGACCGGATGGCACTTGTTCCCGAGAGAATGGAAACCAGGTAGTGCGAAAAGCCTGGTGACGCAAGGTTAGGCATAATGGTAATTGTTTTGCCTTTGAATTGGGCGTTCAGGCATCTCACAGGTCATTTTACACAGTAAAAGCTAACTTCAATATTAATTTAACTATGCAAATTAGCAATTGTAAAACCAAATCGTAGACTACACTCATAGAGTTATCACGGATTAGTCTCACGTGGCCAGACTGTTGCCTCCCACAATTTTCAAATGCTTCCGGTCATAGACTATCTATATATATGACATATTATGACATATCGATGGCCAAAACGCAAAACTTCCTATCTGAAAAATTAACATTGTCGGGAAAATTAAAAAGAAAACTACAAAATGTTGTATCTTTTTAGCACAATGCTATTTTTTTATGATACCCATCACATAATACACCGTTTCTGGATTTCTGGACTATATTAAAATATTATATGTTAATTACACTGATTTCATATTGCAAATGCAGATAGGAGGTTTTTCCCCACTTTTCCTGGCTAATTCTGCAGATAGGATTTTTTTGCATTTCAATGTTAAGTGATTGCATAGCCCTGAAACATGACTGTCATACCATGACAGTCATGGTGCCGAGTCCCCCTGGTCTAAAGTTGTGTTCGATTTTTTCACATTGCCATCTCTCACATAAACATAAACGTTCAGATTTCAAATATAAAGTGCTTACCACCGAGCCACGGATGTTACAAGGCGATGCGGACCGCGATGAGTACCCGTATCTCCCGTATTGTTCAATAAAAAGCATTTTAATCCCATCGCCGGCCATTTTCTCCAAATTGTCTCCGATACTTTCAACCATGCGACACTAATGGTTGGGAGGTGTATTGCACTCTGATACATTACCAAAAAAAAAAAAAAATGGCCGGCGATGGGATTAAAATGCTTTTTATTGAACAATACGGGAGATACGGGTACTCATCGCGGTCCGCATCGCCTTGTAACATCCGTGGCTCGGTGGTAAGCACTTTATATTTGAAATCTGAACGTTTATGTTTATGTGAGAGATGGCAATGTGAAAAAATCGAACACAACTTTAGACCAGGGGGACTCGGCACCATGACGCTTGTATACAAGCGTCATGTGAACCATGGCTAAGTGATTGCATAACTAAATAATGACAAATAATACTGGCTGTAAATACATACATTTACAGCTGCAAACAGTTGCATCAGTGGTGTGGTCTAGGTTTTTTTCCGGAGGTATACAATAATCATTCCCTGCACGAGATGCGCGTGGTCGTGGGTATACGCTAGCGCGTTTTCAATGGATGAAATGGTTAGTATTTGCATTGAATGCTGGGCAATGGTGGGCAGTTTCTTGAGAATTGTCATGAGCTGATCTTGTCTGTGCATAGCAGGTCACCACTCACTGTGAAAAGGGCACCTATGTTAGCGCTGAACTTGTGCTGGTCAATGGCTTCTTTCAGATTGATCTCAGACCATCCTTGAATTCACACCTGGTCAGCCAGTTTGTGCTGGCTGTACACCGTAGCTATTTCCTGGTTTCAGTTTATTTATTACATAATTTATGCCAATATACTGTATGCTAATGACAAAGGTTTGCATGATTTAGTTATGGCAAGGTAATAATATTTGGACAAATAAACATAGACTTAGAGTCTATGAGAGTCTGAGATCATCTCTCTCAGTTGGAAAAGGTGAAAAATGCAGTAATTTCCTGATTTGTATCGTATTTTTGCATCATTCATACAAATTATGATAATGACAGGTTGCACGACTGCACCATGGTAATAGATTAATGTATTATGTTGTCATTCTGAACTAGTACATGATGTTTTGTTATAGTTGTTGTCCTGTAGCTGCTTTAAAATAAACACACACAATTGTAACTGGTTATACAACTGGTGTAAAAGAGAAGGAAACTGGCATCGATAAATTAGTGACACATAGCGATGGCGTGAGGAAGAAAAAATTGGATGTCAAGAAACACAAAGTTACATTTGCCAAGTGCTGTCATGCTGTCATTGTAGGTTGATAAATTAATGCTCGTCTTGATGGGTTCATGCAGGACAGCATCCTCCTCTCAGACACTACTGACAGGGAGTCCAGCTCCACCCAAACATTATGTCTGGCCTTCTTAATCAGTTTACTGATTCTGTTGGTGATTGATATTAAAGGTAGGGTAAGTGCCACTTTTTGGGTCAAAACAAAGCGTACATTTTTGGTTAAAAGGTTAAAGCACTATATTCTGATAGTAACCATTGCTCTAGAGTGTTTATTTGGTTTATTTGTTTACCATATTTGAAAAGGATCCCCATTAGCTGATGCCATGCCAATCAATCAATCCCTCTGATGTAGGATTATCCTTTGTCTCTGTCAAGACTTGTTTCAAAACAATCCACCACTGTCATGATATGAGCATTTAACTTTCTGTCACTAAACTCAGAGCAGCCATGAATTTTCTTATGTGTTCGAGTTGGGAAGTGCTTGTTGTAAATCTTAGCGTCCTGTGTACAGGTCAGGTAACACCCGTTTCTAAATTGCACATAATGCAGGAGGAATGGGCTGCCTGTTAGTGGAGAATGTTGCAGATAGTTTGCTTGAGGCTATGGGGTGAGGGTCAGCTGTTGTCATATTAGGATAATTCCTTTTAACAGGTCGTTCATGAAAGTCCTTGCGGTCTTGTTTCCAATGAGAACCTGTGAGCAATTGGGGTTAAGAGTCTTGCTCAGGGACAAATTTCATATCATCGGCACATATGCTGGGATAGCCTGGAATCGAACCTGGGGCAACCAGGGCCAGCTCTGGTTCCCTAGGCGGGCTCACTAACCACTCAGCTATGGCCGCCCCATATATATTATGAAAACAATATGAAAGTTCTGGCAGAAAAAGTGTAATATTTGCAACTTTTGCAACTCCACGAGATCGGGTGAGCACCTACAAAGTGCTATAAATTAGAATCAAAATGCAATGAGTGTTCTAAGGGTTAGGGTTATATATTTATATATGACTGTAATATGCCATTCTAATGCTGCAAGGTTGTAGTGGGGTAACTACATTTACTCAAGTACTGTACTTAAGTACAATTTTGAGGTATATTTACTTTACTGGAGTATTTCCAATTTTCAGTACTTTTACTTCTACTCCACTACTGTACATCTCATGAGATCTGCAGATCGTTGTAAAGGTGACTAATCAGCAATAAAAATGATATAAAACACAATACCAATTGATATTATTGAGGGGAGAAATACTCGACCGAAGTTACGTTTCCAAACTTTTTTGTGGGCATTTTTGTTTTGTTTTGTTTGTTCTATTTTTGTTGTTGTTGTTTTGTAGTTTTAGTTAACTATATGGGAGTACATGGAGAGATCTATAACATTAAGATAAAGGGTAGTCCAGGAGGATTTCTTAATTGTTGTCGTTATGAGCTTCAACAGAATTTTACTGCTTGACTGCATGGACGATAGCACCCAGTGACACACACCTTGTAATGAGATGCGTGTAGATATGAATCAGCTCTGCTTGCAATTAGACAAGGTCATTTCTAACATACTTAAATGACACCAACGACTTTGTTACTGCTTAGGTATTCTGAGCTTTTCAAGTTGTGGTCTGAGGTTTTCAAGTTGCTTATCGCCTTATCGGAACTAAAGACGATGACAGTTTTTCACGTCATTTTGGTATGTCACCTTCCCAACCATCAATCATGGAAGGTCACTTCCGGAAGTGGAGATGTTCACAAAGTGGGCAGTCACTGTTGAGCTCTAGAGGCTTATACATTCTCACCTCCAGGTTGAATCTTAACACACAACCTTTGCAAGGTAAGAGGATAAGCAAATCATTGTACATAGGCATCTAAAGATTTCTGTATAATAACATATTTTGTCAATTTTGAACATTTACATTCTATCTTTTTTTTTCTTTGTGATGTTGTAGTCTGTCTAAAAATGTTTTGTACATTTTCAACAGGTTTGTGTCAGCTCTCCAGGATGTGGACCATGAGAGTGTCAGCTGTTCTGTTAGTTCTTTTCATACAGAATGTTACTGGAAACAGTCCAGGTAAGTTGCCTCTAATGTCCTCTCATTGGTATAGATATGATATTTAACATTAATATTAGATGGGTGTCCTGGTTGGTACTCCTATTACATAAAGAGACATTGAGTTTCGTAAAAGGGGCTTCATGTTCTCTGCTCCTATGCCTGGAATTAACTTTGAAAAAAAAATCACACCCAGTTTGAAGTAAGCGGTCCATGAGTTGATTTATAATAAAGATATATATGAACTAGAAGAACAATGTTAAATCCCTGTCCATTCATTTCAAGGCTGCTCTGACCTTTTTTTTTGGTGACCATTTTGTATGCAATGTATTTACTTTTAGTATTTTTACTCACTTGATGTACTTTTAAGTACATTTCACTCATTTTAACAAACCTACCGATTTCTTTAACTTTTAAGTGCTTTAAAGTATTTTTACTCATTTTAACAACTTTTAAGTATTTATACTTATTTTAACAACTTTTAAATATTTTTACTCATCTTAAGTAGTTTAAAGTATTTTCTTTACAAATCTTAACAACTTGTAAGTATTTTTACTAACGTTAACAACTTTTAAGTATTTTTACAAATTTTAACTACTTGTAAGTATTTTTACTCACTTTATTTTCTTATAAATAATTGTACTCACTATGATTACTTTTTGCACTGTAGTTACTTTTTAGTCACTTTAGTTACTTTTAAATTGTAGAGCGGTCATTTAACACACACACGCGAGTGTGTGTGTGTGTGTGTGTGTGTGTGTGTGTGTTTGTTTGAACAGGATGGTTGGGCATGTTGAACAAATCTGTACAGTTCTGTAGCTTGTTTCACCAAAATGACTTATCTTAAATGTAATAGTGATAATAATAATAATAATAATAATAATAATAATAATAGTAATTATTATTATTATTATCATTACCCTTATTATTATTACCCTTATTATTACCCTTATTATTATTATTATTATTATTATTATTATTATTATTATTATTATTATTATTATTATTATTGTTATTATTATTATTATTATTATATAATGTTCACACCTGCCAAAATGAATAGCCTGATGTCTTGAATGACTAATTCCTTTCACAGGTACAACTTTCCTCAGCTGTCAATCCTGTCATGATCAGGCTAAATGCCTGGAGTCTCCCGTCAAACCAGAGAGAGACGACACCTTCTTCAGCCAATCAGTCTCCTGTGTCTGTAGAGATGGCTTTGTCGGTGATGGCCTCACCTGTTACGATGTAAAGCTCTGCACTAATTCCTCCTGTTGTCACCAAGGTTACAGATGGTCACCAGAGAAAGGCTGTGTGGATGTTGATGAGTGCTCCCTCCCTAACGCACACTGCACCCTTGCGTCTCAGGTCTGTGTGAACACACCTGGCTCCTTTGAGTGCCTCGTGCATCCCTCCAGGGCCAAAAGATCTGTTCGGTTCTCCTGTGTCAATGGTGTTTGTCCATTAGGTCAAGACTGTATCAACTCTCGCTGTGTAGATCCCTGTGATCACTACACAGTACTGAATGATGCCTGGAGAGCGACAGATTACAATCACGATGGTAACTATCGCTGTGACAAAAGTGTCAACTGGCAAGGGTGGTATCGAATGTTCCTGGGGCAAAGCAGTGCCCAGATGTCAGAGACATGTGTGGAAGAAAGACGGTGTGGAACAGCTGTTCCTCTATGGATGAAACAGCCTCATCCTGCAGTGTCAGATGGAATTGTACAGCGCAGCACCTGTGGTAAGTGGACTGGTGACTGTTGTCAAAAAAGTTGGACCGCACCTCCCATCCATGTCAAGAACTGTCGGAACTACTATGTCTACAAGCTTCTACCACCAACCGGCTGTCAAGTAGGCTATTGTGCAGGTAAAGTGGTATTGTAAAATTGTTCATAAATTACTCATCTATTATATTACAAAACTTATTTGGTGACGTATAAGGCTTCAGTGCTTATTTGTTAAAGATGTGCTATAATAACTCAAACCTGGCTTTTACCTCCCTAGATTTATCATCAAAGTATCCTCAACCTGTCACTCAACCCCCTCCAGTTCCTGTCACTCAACCCCCTTCAACTACTGTCACTCAACCACCTCCAGCTTCATCTTATGTGTAGGTTCTTTATTAATTAATCTGCCATTGTTATAAAGGCCAATACTTGCTGTCATACAAGATTATATTACTGGCTTCAATTAGTTTCTCTGCTGTCATATTTTGATCCAGGCTACAGAAACTATTTGTATGCCACATTTTATACATAGTTAATGTTGGCCCTTAATATTTATTTTATTCCAAGCCAGGTCTTAGTTTGCAAAAATAGCAGATATACAATCTCATAGCGCGTCACTTTGTGCAGCGCTATGAGCTTGTAGATCTGCTATTTTTGAAAATTGTGCAAATCTTTGCATAGACCTATAATAAATATTTATAAAGCGAAGATTTTTAACTCAAAACTTTGCTATGGGGGTCCCTGGAACAAAGTATTTTGAGATGGGGTCGGTGGCTAATTACATATTCTTTCGGGGGGTCCTTGACATGAAAAGATTTTGAGCACCACTGACATAAGTTTTTCAGAAAACTGTTGGGATTTAGAAGACATTTGTAGAATCGGCCTCAGGTCTTAATGTGTTAAATGCCATGTTTCCTTGACAGGCTTAAAGGTGGCACGTCAGGTGTGGGTTCACCAACCAACACCTCCATGTCCTTGTTCCAAAACTCCAACTACACAGAGCCTTACCCAGCAGGCCCAGTCACCCTGCCAGTGGGCTCTGCCCTGTATGTAGGAGTATCTGTAGGGGAAACAGATCCAAGGTTTGCGGTCGTCCTGGACGACTGCTACGCCACTCACTCCTCCAGCCCTGATGAACTCATGAGACACTTCCTCATTCAAAACAAGTATGTTTCATTCTTCAGCCTCAGCAGATGGTTTGTGTCACAATAAACAAACAATGAAAGAGAGAGTTGGGTGGGAGTGGGGTATGGGGTTGTGATATCAACTATAATGTGAAGTCTTAGTCCAAAGTCTTTGTATGAATGCAAAATCCTTATGAAAAGAGAAGAATGTTGGACGCAACAGTGATGTCACATGAGTCTACAATAGCGTAGCATTTATAATGTGAAAACTGTTTATTATAAGTTCAGTGTCTTTGTATGAATTTAAAATCATTTAACTAAAAAGAAAAGAATGACGGATGAGCCTACAACGTGACCCTTCTTTTCTCCAGGTGTTCTATCAACCGTCGTCAGGTGACAGTGGATGAGAGCGGCTCTTCCCTCCAGGCTCATTTCTCTGCCCTGCTCTTCCTGTTCCATGGAGACTACAGAGATATCTACCTTCACTGCAGCCTCCACCTGTGTGACCAGAGAGCCTCCTCATGTTCTCCTGTAAGTTTCACACTTTCTTTCCACACTCTGCTGTTTCACACCAGACAGTTAAGTCAGTAGCAAACTGTGTGCTTACTGCTATTCCTTCACCATTCACAGGTTTGCTCAGGGAGGCGTCGTCGCTCCGCTTCCACACCTGTACCCTTCAAACCCATCACCATTGGACCAATCACCTGTGAGTATCAAGAACAACAATAAGAAAAACTGTATTTTATGAAATACAATGATCTTAAGTGCTGACATCTCAATAATGTTAAAGTGGATAACATTTGTTTTTTGTGTTTTTCTCTTTGCTTTGGATCTTCAGGGGACAAGCTAGTGGAGTGAACCAGCGGACATCGTTAACTGACTCCAATATATTACATTTTCTAATCGTATGATTTTTATTTGGTGCGTAGGTTTCATAAATATGCTATGCTATGATTAATCTAATCTAACTAATCATTAACCATTTTTATATGTCTCTCTTCTGAAAAAAATAAACAAATACTGTAATCAATAATATGGTTACAAATAAATGATGATTTGAGCATTAAATGGCAAATCTGTGTCTGCTTCTTCAAGGTTCAAGTCCCAAATAAATCATTATATAGTTATTTAGTAAATATAGAAATATGTGAATGATCAATGATGAAGTATATTCATACAAAAATAGAATATGCTATATAGCATTCAGCGATTGTGTAATAGTTGTCTGGCCACACGAGACTGCTAATGGATTATGTACTCTCAAATCGAGACAAAATCTCAGTTACCAATTGATACATTTACACTGATTATTTTATTGTGTGAGTGGAGAGTTGTATCTCAATACATCAATTTACTTCTGCATTAATTTAAAATAATGCCCCCATATGTAGAGTGGATTTTGTCCACTAGACTAGACTAAACTGGATAGAAGTAATTTTCACAGCAGATGTTTTGACAGGTAAACACTAAAGCACTGAAAAGCCAGGCGTTCCACAGGTAACCTAAGGAAAGCCTGGTGACACAATGTTACACTGTACACACTGACACCCTTCACATAGCCTACTTAAATTGTATTACTTATTGCTGCTAAATTTTTACTCATACTATAGGGCCTACCTTGGCAAGGTTAGACATATCTTATTATATTTTGGTATATAATGATATGATATTATGATATACAGTATGTTGGACATAATGTTTGTTAGCACAGTTTGAGTGTGCATGCCACACCAACATTTCACTGCACACTGTCTTGTATAAGTATAAGTGTGACAAATACATCTTCTTCAATCTTGCATCTATAAATACAATTGACTTGAAGTGACACCAGTCACGCCGGCTGGGGAGGGGAGACCGCTAAGAGTCGGTATAGCAGATGTCTATTAGTCTCTCCCCACCAGTCACAAGAGATGCCAGAAAGACAGAGGAAAGGCCAACACGTCCGTCCTGAGATTGGGAGATCAGGGCTTGATTCCCCGGCCGTATCACCAAACCAAAGACTATAAAATGGGACCCAAATCACTCAATGAATGCCTCCTTGCTTGGCACTCAACATCTAGGGTTGGATTGAGTGTAAGTCCCTGTGACATATACACATACTAGCGTCATGTCCATGGGGTGTACATTATAGCTGAAGGATGTAGCTACATACAGAAACAGGAGATAGGCTCCTGCTAGGGCCACGTGGCTCGGCAAGGCTTCCTTGCTTACTTTGAATAAAATAGAATACCAACACCTTATTGGCCTCGTGGGAATTTGCCTCTGGTTTCATCATACAGATACAATGAATACATAAATAAATCCTGCACAAAATTAAATAAAACTCTGCTGAAAGCAGCACACATCATGAGTTATGACAGAGCTCCCAGCGGTGTGGTTTTGGACAGAAAGGGGGAACTGTTTCACTGCCGTTTCTTCAGCTCCCCAGCCTGGTCTAATTTCTCTCCTCCCCTTTCTCCTCCTTCCCCATCCCTCTACTCTCTCCCTCTCCTCCTTTTCCGTCATATCTCTCCAGTCAAAACCTGCCCCAAGTTTCTCTAGACAGGAAAATGGAAAAGCAAGCAGAGAAGCTGTCTGTGAAGGTCTACACTCTGCAGGATGATCAGGTAGGAAGCAGACAAACAGGATAATAGACAGGTGGACTGATTTAAGTTATTTACATTTTGTAGTAGCTGTGGAATTTAATTCTGAACGAACCGAGGTGATTATGATTGATCTGTATCTATGACCTGACTTGATATGACCTGACCACAAGAGGGACATAATTATGATCTGTTCCGCTATGTTATGACATGATGCGTGACATGGCAGTGACATGGTAGTGAAATGATATGAAAAAGTGACATGACACAAGATGATGTAGCAACAGATGACATGACAGAACAAAATGTGACTTAACATGTACAGTATATTCTTAATTGTATTTATCTTTGACGTATATATGATTATGATAATTCTTTATGATTAGCAGTATTATCGTTTTTATTATTTATTTGATCTATTTTCTTTTAATGGTGGTTGGTGTGGTGGCGCAGGGTTTAGGGCAAAGTCACACCTACTGTGTGTGTGTGTGTGGCTGTGCCCTTAATCATCCATTCCCCCTACATTCTCTCAGAGAGCTAGAGCCTCTTTGACAAAAATAGTAGATCTACAAGCTCACAAAGAACGTTGGCCTAGAATTTGTCCCAGAATTTGTACACTATAGGGTTTCAGTAGTTATTATCTAACACAGGATATATATATATATATATATACTGTACTGTAGTGGTGGAAAAAGTGCTCACATTTTTTACTTAAGTTAAAGTATCAATATAGAAATACTTTGTTACAAATTAAAATCTGGTGTTCAAAATGTACTTGAGTAAAAGTACAGAAGTATTGAAATCAAAATATACTTCAAGTACCAAAAGTAAAAGCACTCATTATGCAGAAGGTCCCATTTCACAAGTTTGCCCCCGAGATGTAGTGGAGTAAGTAAAAGTATTGAAAATTGGAAATACTCCAGTAAAGTAAAAGTGCCCCAAAAGTGTACTTAAGTACAGTACTTGAGTAAATGTACTCAGTTTCTTTCTACCACTGCTGCACTGGCTGGAAGGAGATGCAGATCATGAACAAGGAGGTGAGAAGTGATGAGGAGCAGGTGAAGGTGTGCAGACAGAGAGGAGACCAGGAGTTATATTTACTCCTCAGCACAGGACCAGCAGAGGCTCAACACCTCACCTTACAGGATGGTAGATATACACATGCACACACACACACACACACACATGCACACACACACACACACACACACGCACGCACGCACACGCACACGCACGCACACGCACATGCACACGCACACGCACACGCACACGCACACGCACACACACACACACACACACACACACACACACACACACACACACACACACGAAGCGGTCTGCTAACTCCTCATGCGTTGAAGGAAGCATGAGCTCATTTCGGGGCTCTCCCCAGGCTGGCAGAGGGAGAGTAGCGCCTAGGATTACAAGCTTAGGCATTGGCACTGGGTGAAAAAATAGGGCTACAAAATAAAAATATCAGATCGGCTATTTTCAAATAGCCAATGTTTAAGTCGGGCCGAAGTGGTTAATGTATGTTTTGTAATAATAATAAAAATCGACAAAGTAACTACTAACTAGTAACAAAAGCGGAGTAAAAGTACAATATTTGTCTCGGGGGTGTAGTGGAGTAGAAGCATAAAATATTCAAAATTGGAAATACTCCAGGAAAGTAAAAGTACCTGAACATTTTTACTTAAGTGCAGTACTTGAGTAAATGTAGCTACTTGGTTATTTTCCACCACTGATATACTCACACACGCATGCATGCATGAACGCAGGCGTGCATGCACACACACACACACACACACGGGCAGCAGTGGTTCAGGAGCTGCTTGGGAATCGGAAGGTTCCCGGTTCGGTTCGAACCCGTAAGCATCACACTAAGGATTGTACTGTGCTGTTTTCAGTCTTCTGTATTATTACTGCTGCGGTATGTTCACACAGACGCTTTATTTCCCCAATTTCTTCTCCCCCCTGATACTCTGTCAATGAGCCGTGTGTGTGTGTGTGTGTGTGTGTGTGTGTGTATGTGTGTGTGTGTGTGTGTGTGTGTGTGTGTGTGTGTGTGTGTGTGTGTCCACATGCAGCATAATGTTTGTTATGTGCATAGATGCATGACACTTTCCTACTTCCTGCAGCACATGCATACCTCACCCCCTCTGTTGCTTGACCTGCCCCATAGAACTCCCTGATCGTGTGTGTGTGTGTGTGTGTGTGTGTGTGTGTGTGTGTGTGTGTGTGTGTGTGTGTGTGTGTGTGTGTGTGTGTGTGTGTGTGTGTGTGTGTGTGTGCGTGCGTGCGTGCGTGCGTGCGTGCGTGCGTGCGTGCGTGCGTGCGTGCGAGCACACGCGCGTGCGTGTGTGTGTGTGTATGCACACGTGTCTGTTTCTTCTTTTTGTTGGATGTCTCTGCTTTGCTGGTATAGGAAACACACACTCTTACACAAACAATTGTGTCTTTTATTTCCTGCACACGTCACACGTTATGAGCTTGTAGATCTGCTTTTTTCCCTTGTGCGACACCGGCATACAAGTATAAATCAGGCATGATGCTCATTCTAACCCTTAAACCACAGCCCTAATATACAAGTACACACACACACACACACACACACACACACACACACACACACACACACACACACACACACACACACACACACACACACACACACACACAGTTCACACAAACTCGCAAACGCAAACTGTTCAGAGACACTTCATCAAATACTTTCAGACTCTATTCCTTCTTCTTGCTCTTGCCTTTCTTGCCTTGCTATAAAGTGTTTGTAATATTAAACATCCTTCAAATGATAAAATTATGTCTTTATAGGTGATGGGGTGTCCGTGATTCAGTTTTCCGTTTCCAAGGAGACAGACTGTTGCCGGGTCGGAAGCCAGTCCCTCCTGGTAACCGTTGGCAACCTTAGTATACTGCTGCAGTTCCAAGCTCACGATGGTGAGTAGTTTATAGCTGATCTACAAGCTCACAACATTGCAATGTGCTGTGGCTTGTAGATGCCTATTTTCAGCGAAGCAATTTAGTGTACTAGAGTAGTGGTTCTCAACCTGTGGTTCGGGACCCCCAGTGGGGTCCCCAACTGATTTTGGGGGGTCCCCAGATGATTACCTTAATGTGCAACATTGTTTTCTTACTCAACAGTAAACAAACCAACATACAGTATAAGTGTACACCCTGGGTCCACCCCGGGTCGCCGTCTCTCCGGCTGTCCTCTGTCTCTCTACATGTCACCCCACTCTTCGTGGTCGTCAACAAACTATACTATACAAAATTTCATGTAGATCAACTATTTAAAAAAAAAAAGTATCTGTGGAACCGAGACAAACTAAATATACTGCCTCAACTCCTACATTTCCAAGTGCTTGTTAGGGTGGGGGGACCCCACTTCACATATGATTATTTTGGGGAGTCGTGGCCTGAAAAGGTTGAGAACCAATGTGCTAGAGGGACAAAAGGAGGGGATCCAGGTCAATTGGGTTTAAGTGGTTAATTAATGTAGAAATTGAGAAGACTTGAAATTTCTGAGTTCATCCATGGGGAGGGATATAGTTTTTCTCTGACTTTAAGTGTTTTCTTTTACATTGTCCAATGTTTTTATCCAAATTTGGAAAAATGCTTTAGAGGGTTTTTCTCAGCGTACTTAATTGTCAACGTTTATTGACAATTATATTATCAGAGACCTGATTTATGTCCACGCTTATTATAATGGATATAAGGTAGTATATGTTTGTGCTGTACACAATCTGGTTATAACAAACATCAACGTGCCTCATGTCTCTGATTTCTTCTCGTCTTCATATATTCATCCATGTCTCCAATAGGCATGCACATGAATGTGATTTTATATACCTGCTGTTATTTGTATATGCTTTCCACCTCCACAAGAAGCATCTTGGGCCTCTCGGCCTTCCATAGTGCTACCTATCCATTGCAATCTCATTCAAACCATGCAACTTATGTACATTGTACTTTGTATTTTGATGTGTCTATGTCTTCCTGTTCTGTTACAGTATGTGTTCTGTTCCTCTCCATTCTCTCTTCCCTAATCTAACTCTTTCTGTAATTGCAAAATATCTGAGTTCGGAAAAAGAAAGAAATGTCCCCCACTCTTTTATAATCATGTGATAAATAAGGTTGATTTTGATTGTTATTCCTGATTGTGCAGACATGCAGAAGTTCAACAGGCTGCTGAGAGGAGTCATCGGTGATTGCAACGACGACGACGATGAAGATATTGATGGTGTAGATAATGATGAAGGATCCAAGGATGGATGCAATAAAGTAGCCAAGAGAGAAGACAAGGATGGATGCAATGAAGTAGACAAGAGAGAAGACAAGGATAGAGAGATGGAGATAACAATGGGTGGAGAGACCTTCCAGGAAGCATACAGGAAACATCCCAGTGTGTTTGCACAGAGCACTGAAGACTCTTATTCTCCACGCTGCTACCAGGTAGCTCTCTCTCTCACACGCACGCACGCACGCACACACACACACACAATGCCTCAAACCCTGACCCTGGTCTATTTGTGACTATGGTCAGGGTCTAGATATGATGACCATGATGGATTGATTGTATACTTTATTAACTGTTTGCAAAGACAAGGACAGGGAAGTACAGTTCAATACAAGGTCTGTTAAGAGGATTATAAACCCAAGACAGCACTATATGGCTTGTTTCCATTGGGGTCCTTTGTACTCATTCATCGAAACATTTAATGACAGACAAATATACACTACTATGCAAAAACATCATATAAATGGGTAGAAATCAAAAATCAAAATATGTACAGTAATATATGTACAATACAGATAGACAGACCTTAGCTTGGTAGTTTTTGTTACTGTGCGTATGTGTCTTTATGCATCTACGTGCCTGTGTGCGTTTGTGTGTGTGTTTTCGTGTGAGTGCGTGTAGTTCCATGGTTGTCTGTCCCAGCAGCAGAACACGCTTCAGGACTACATGAGGACGGCAACGTACCACAGAGCCATTCTGCTCAATGAGACGGACTTCAGAGACAAGGTAGGAACTGATTCTGAGCAGACTGCTGTGAGGTCTATTCAGACCATGTCCAATCGATGAAACGTTGGCATTGAAATGGAGCCGTGAGGCATGCAACAACATGTGCACACGCTGAGCGAAGTGCACGAGCCAAGTGAGCGCCTGCGGAAAGCGTCGACTCAGCTCAATGCATGGTGAGGGTGGCAATCAGTTATACTGTATGTACTTTTGTACATATATATGTACTTTTGTACAGATAACTGGAGAGTTGTTTATCCATTTGTTACTCAGAGTGTACACATTAACCAATTACTAGCCGATTGAAATTCATACCCGACCTTATAAATGATTATAAAATGCTTTGTAATGTGTGATGATTATTGATTTAAATCATCATGGGTATTTATGAGTTTGTTTTTAATTGTCATTATTATTGAATGCAATTGTGAACAATAGCCAGTCAGATAATGTATCCATTGGCCAAACATAAGGTTCACTGCAGCTCAGCAGTGTGAGAGGTGGTCAGGACTCGGGAGATGTCTGTGAACTCTGCGTTTAAAGGCTTGGAGACCATTGTCTGTGATGGAACCAACTACATGCTCTGGTAGGCTGCTCCACACCCGGACAGCAGTATGGAGAAAGGTTATGTCCAATTTCTTGGAGCAGGAGGGAGCATATCCTGGAGGTCCATGGGGCAGTGGGGTGTGTGCATCTTGTACAGGACTGTCTTCTGTAGCTAAGGCTATAAGGATGGAGATTTTTGTACTGGCAGTGTCCTGTTCAACTCCAATTATCTTGAGGGCCTTCCTCTGGATATTGTCAAGTAGACCAAGATGCGTAGGTGGAGCACTCATCCAGCTGAGTGAGGCATACTCCATGAAACTGCAGACTTGTGGCTTAGTAGACAGTTGCTCGGCTCTCTGTTCTCTTATAACTATAATTGTCTCCGCCAGAGGTGGAGAGTATGTTTTCGTTCTTGTCCTTCCGTGTGTCCCCCCAGTCTCGGCCAAGCTAACATTGGTCAAGCTTCACGTGACACGTGACAATATGTTGTCACCAATGCTTTTGATTGGCTAGCGAGACGCGTGACGAAATAAAAACCTATAAATAGGTGTGTCACTTCAAAAAATCACTTGTATTTTTTGAAGTGAGCTTCCATCAGCCAAGCTAACATTGGTCAAGTGACACGTGACAATATGTAATATAAATAGGTAAGACAGGATTAATCAGGAACAGTACTGGCGGAGACCTGTGCTCTGAGGAGCAAATTTTCTAGTTATACAGTGTTATAAGCAGATTATAATGTGTTATAAGTATGTTTATTAAAATGCATTATAGATGCATAGCAAGTGTTACCGGTGTTATTTGACAGAAATAGCCCATCAACACATAATTGTTGTCTTTTTTGTCCATCTCTCCTCCTTTCTGTCTCATTCTGTCCAGGTGGTTCTAAATGTGGGCTGTGGTTCTGCTATCCTGTCTTTTTTCGCGATCCAAGCAGGAGCAAAGAAAGTGTATGCTGTTGAGACCAGCCCCATGGCCAAGTACGCAAAGGTCAGTGGGTGAATAATGTTAGAACTTAATTTAGTAGTTCTAAATAATTTCCAATACATCGGCCAAACCAATATATCGGTCAGACTCTAATTAACACTGTCAGGGTTGCAGGCTCTATTCCCTGTGTAGATCAATGGCACTCATGTTTACTAATGTTCAGTAACCCTGCCAAGCCCCATAAATACTGAACACATACAAGAGCAATTAGTAACGATATTGTCTTCAAATAACAGTAGGCTGGTGAACGTTCATTTTCCCCGGATTCAATCATATATTCCTTCTGTCCTACATAATTCTGGTCTCTACCAGATATTTCTTGATTTGAGTATTAGTAACAAGCCTGGAGGACAAGGAACATTTAATCCTTTCATTGTCAAAAATGGGTTAGCATGTATACCGTACAGTAGTTCATGTGTGCATGTGCGTGTGCATGTGTATGTGTACAGTATGTGTATGTGCATGTGCATGTGGTGGTGATAAATCTGCTATCAAATTCTCAATCGTCAAGTCGGTCATGAATACACTCGCCCTACCCCTTACAGTAAGTATGTGTTTGTGCGTGCATGTGTTTGTGCGTGCATGTGTGTGCGTGTGTGTGTGTGTGTGTGTGTGTGTGTGTGTGTGTGTGTGTGTGTGTGTGTGTGTGTGTGTGTGTGTGTGTGTGTGTGTGAGAGAGAGAGAGAGAGAGAGAGAGAGAGAGAGAGGCACTGTGATCATATTTCCAGGGTTTGGTGGTTTAGGTTTTGGCTCCAGCAAAGCTGAAACACACACACACACACACACACACACACACACACACACACACATACACACACACACACACACACACGCACACACGCACGCACGCACGCACGCACGCACGCACGCACGCACGCACGCACGCACGCACGCACGCACGCACGCACGCACGCACGTACACACACGCACACCGGTACACACAAATGCACATACAGAACATACAATGCACATACTGTACAATGCATACAGTACACACACGTGAACATACGTGCACGCACGCATACGCACACATATGTACTCGCACGCACACACACTCGCACATGCACACGCACACACACACACACACACACACACACACCCCCCCCCCCCCCCCACACACACACACACACACACACGTATGCACAAACATACCCACAGAGAGAGAGAGAGAGAGAGAGAGAGAGAGAGAGAGAGAGAGAGAGAGAGAGAGAGAGAGAGAGAGAGAGAGAGGGGAGAGATCTACAGAGCGTGGCATTCTTGGTAGTTAATGGGTTGAGCCGACATCTGGACCAGCATTCAGTTGGGGGGCTGGTGAAGGTTTCATTTCAAAATACAAACTCACCATCAACATGATCCCTACATCTAGCACTGTACAATACTCACAGCGTTCATTTAACTCTGAGAGTGCTCCAATGTAACCAGATGGGTGTGCTCTTGAACCGTACGACCTAAGGTTCAATATAGTTATTGGCCAGAACATAAAAGCAGGCTGTTATAGTGCCACCATGAGGCCGATTTAAAAATGTTTGGGTGGAGTGCCTTCCTGGGCCTACTGGGAGTGTGCGTGCAAAGTTTGACACCGGTCTGTCCGGCAGATTGTCTGTATCCGATTACAGCCAAAAGTCGCATTGACGTGTTAAAACAAGGTGTAAAGAGCTATGAACTCCCGTCTACAGGTGTTGGTGCAGAATAACCACCTGTCGGATCGCGTCGTCGTCCTGGAGGGGAAGATGGAAGATGTCAACTGCCCGGAGATGGTTGATATCATCATTTCTGAACCAATCGGATACATGCTGCTCAGCGAGCGGACGATGGACAGCTTCCTGTACGCCAGGAAGTGGCTCAGACCTAACGGTAGGAGAAGAGACACTGAGATACCATTACATGCACACTAACGGCAGTGACGATGAATAAAACGGTCGGAAATAGGGTTTACATTCACGTTGCAACATAGAGAGATTTGGTGTAAAGGGGGGAAAAGGAGGGGACCAAGTATTGGGCCTGAGGGGACATGCTGATGACTTTTATTTGTAGTGAAAAATCAACCTTGTTTTATTTTTTTTAAGCCATTTTATCACCGCCTCATATACGCATTCTGTGTGGATGTAGTCATGACGCCAACAATGGTTATAAGAAATATAAAAACTGCCTCAAAGAATGACAGGAAACACTAGAACACATACTTCAAAATAAAGGTACACTAGAAATAGAACACGGGTTTGTGACAACATTGTGAGCTTGTAGATAAGAGCTCATCTTCTCTCATCTCGTCTCATCTCATCTCATTGTCTCCCCTGTCTATCCATGTCTGTGTTCTTCGTGCAGGTCGGATGTTTCCTTCATCTGGTGACATCCATTTGGCTCCATTCACTGATGAGCAACTCTACATAGAACACTACGCAAGAGCTAGCTTCTGGTTAGAGAACACACACACACGCACACACACAGCAAACTGAGTATAGTGGTTTTGAGGGAGCACAGTGACTAGTTAGTGGTGCAGCTCAGGCAGAGTTGTTCGCACATTGCATTGTGCATGAAATCAGGAGATTAATCACAAATTGGGAGCACAGTGGGAGAAAAGGGTTAAAAAGAGGGAGACTCCCACTAGAACCGGGAGTGTTGGCAGGTATTTTCACACGCACGCACGCACGCACGCACGCACGCACGCACGCACACAGACAGACAGACACACGGTGCTGGACCCCCCACCCAGGGTCTGCTGTAGGGCTATGACCCCAGTCAGGCGTATATCCTGTCGGGTATAAAACGCTCCACTTCAGACCAGCTCTGACACATACTGTACACGCACGCACGCACGCACGCACACACACACACACACACACACACACACACACACACACACACACACACACACACACACACACACACACACACACACACACACACACACACACACACACACACACACACACACACACACACACACACACACACACACACACTCACACACACACACACACACACACACACGCACACGCACACGCACACACACCATCAGGCAGGAGACTCTGTAGATTTGAAGGTTTGAATCGGAGGTGAATCATAAAATGAATCCTAAAGTTATATTGTGATTATATTATTATTTTCAAAACTAGACATTTAAGTTATGAAGCAAAATAAATGCATGATTGGTTCCTCAGGTAATGGCATCGCAAAAACAAAAGCCTTTTCTTTTACGTCGAGAACAGGACGCGAGACTCGATATCCATGAGATCTCTACAAGAATGGGCCTAAACTGGCCCAATTCGTACAGTTAGAGATCATTGATCTGATACCGTCGTGTGTGTGTGTGTGTGTGTGTGTGTGTGTGTGTGTGTGTGTGTGTGTGTGTGTGTGTGTGTGTGTGTGTGTGTGTGTGTGTGTGCGTGTGTGTGTGTGTGTGTGTGTGTGTGTGTGTGTGTGTGTGTGTGTGTGTGTGTGTGTGTGTGTGTGTGTGTGTGTGTGTGTGTGTGATATCCACACCAGTATGCGGGGATGACAAGCTCAGTCACCTCTGAGGAATGAAGGCAAACTGTAAACTAATGGTCAAAATCAAACGCAGACTTCTTAAAGACCCTGTTCATTTTATGCCATTTAGTGTAGTTCAATTCCGTTTATTGTGGCTTATTTAGTTGAGTTCTGTTTGGTGCGATTTAGTTGAATTTGGTTCAGTTAGATAATAAAGCTTTTAGATCTGCCACCGGCTTTACTCGCTTCACCTTAGAATGCAAAGGACTCAGAACAAGTTAGGTTTCTATTCCTTCTGATTCACACTGTTCTGTTAGTATTTGTTCTGTATTTCTTTGGTTTCTGTGAGTCATACATTATAGGTGTGTGTGTTTTTGGTTTGTTTTACTGAAACTATATTGTGCTATTAGTACAGTACATTATGATACAGTAAATTCCTTATTCAGTGGATGGTCATATTCAGTCTCTTTCTTTCCAGGCATCAGAGGTGCTTTTATGGGATAAACCTCAGTGGTCTCCACAGCGCTGCCGTGGATGAGTTCTTCAGACAGCCAATCATGGTCAGTACCACTACCACTACCACTACCTCTCTCTCTCTCTCTCTCTCTCTCTCTCTCTCTCTCTCTCTCTCTCTCTCTCTCTCTCTCTCTCTCTCTCTCTCTCTCTCTCTCTCTCTCCCCCTCTCTCTCTTATGGTTTATCCATAAAGAGGTCTGTAAACCAGGATAAGGTGAAATAACACTTTACTGATGAACTTAAATTCAATTTACTCAATAGACACAATGAGAAAGTAGACACAGGTGATCATGATAAAAGGTTTACAGAATCACACACATCCAAACGATCGTGTCCAAGTGCAGGACAGAAGTCAAATGTTTAAAATCGGCCTCATTAAAATCGGCATCATGGTGACACAATTTTGGCCTATAACTCTTGACCCTAATGCTGGATTCCTAGGATCATGACGCAGCTCCCCATATAGGCCACACCACCTCCACCTAACTAGATTTTCCACCATTTTGCGTTTACTTCAGAAAACACTTTTTGCTACCACTCTTACAGATGTTGTTCAAAACTCACATAAACCGGTACACATTATATCTGAAGTCATGGGATGATGATGAACATGTGTCATTCTGAATCTTCATATTACCATCCGATTGGCTATGGGGAGGCTGCAATGATACTTACTGTAAGGTCACTTTTTGTTGCAACAGCATTAGGTACAAATGATTGTATGAGTCATGTGACAATGACCGTCAAAAACGGTTTTGACATTGCATACTGTTACATACTGTAATTGTGCCTGCAATATTTCTTACAAAAAACGTCATATAAACGCAACATGTGATCAAACCTCATTATTGATGATTGATCGCATGTTGAGGAGTCTCTGTATATTGTAGCGCACCTCAAAAAGTGAATTAACTTCTGCCCGAAGGGGACACAACAAAGTTGCAACTATATTTCCCCTCCGCAGCTTCCTTGTGTCCTGCCCCACAAGTGACACAGCCCTGGGTAGTCCACCCAGCCTGGCGGAGATCTGCACTGCGAGGAGAGCCTGTTTCTAGTTTAATCAGAGCAAATTTCCTCCATGTTTTTTTTTTTCTACTTTTTTTTTTCTTTTTCATTTCGACTCACTCTATTTTCTTTCCAGTTTACTGTGTACTGTTTATGTGCTGTGTGACTCCCTTTGTAAACACTGCTTTGGTTCTATACAAACATATTTTTTCGTTACTATTAGGACACGTTTGACATGCAAATTCTGATGTCCAGGTCGGTGAAGTACACCGTCAACTTCCTGGAAGCTAAAGAGGAAGAGCTGCGAAGGTTAGGGTCAGGTGGCAAATTACACCCCAAATAATGGCCAGTCATGTATGTTTACCTTACTGTCATCTGTCTGTCTGTGTGTGCGCGTGTGCGTGTGCGTGTGCGTGTGCGTGTGCGTGTGCGTGTGCATGTGCGTGTGTGTGTGTGTGTGTGTGTGTGTGTGTGTGTGTGTGTGTGCGTGTGTGCGTGTGCGGTGTGTGTGCTGGTTTTAGAGTGGAGATTCCCTTTGTGTTCACGTTGTTCCAGTCTGGTCTGGTCCATGGTCTTGCCTTCTGGTTTGATGTGGCCTTTCAGGGATCCAGGTGAAAAACAACACAACGTGAAATTGTCACGTTTTCAGTGTTTTTGGTTTGTTTGTCTCTTGGTTTGTTTAGTTCCTTTTTAATTGGCCCCACTGGAGCCCCCTGGGGGCAGAGGCCCTCACTTTGAAAACCACTGCTCTAACACAGTGGTTCTCAAAGTGGGGTCCGGGGACCCCCAGGGGTCCTTGAGGGAGTTCCAGGGGGTCCCCAGTTAAATTAGTTAATATATCATCAAATTCAGTTTAATCATTTTAAACATATGCATGGGCTGTTTAAAAAATCGCGACATATAGTGAACTTGTAGATCGACTATTTTCTACAAATCTTGTATGGGGGTCCCATGCACAAAATCTGCAGACGGCCAACTACACATATCAATTTGGGAGGGAGGAAAAACGTTGAAAACCACTGCTCTAAGAGACAAACTCATCTAAATTTTCTCCATCCTTTTCTCCAACAGCTCCACTGTGTGGCTCTCTACCGCCCCCTCAGAACCACTGACTCACTGGTACCAAGTCAGATGTCTGCTGCAGACGCCGCTGTTTGCCAAACTGGGTCAAACTTTGTCGGGTACCGTCGTGTTCACCGACAACAAGA
Source organism: Gymnoscopelus braueri (assembly GCF_963280865.1). Taxonomy (NCBI): domain Eukaryota; kingdom Metazoa; phylum Chordata; class Actinopteri; order Myctophiformes; family Myctophidae; genus Gymnoscopelus; species Gymnoscopelus braueri. Next base: position 28,778,053 of record NC_137624.1, read on the forward strand.
GGTAGGAGGAGGGAGAGTTATGGTGTGTTTGGTTATAATGTTCCCCTGTTATTAAGATGGTTTTAGTAAGCAAACAAACTTTTGTTCTGTGTCATATTATTATTCATATTATTACTATTTTGATGCACACAAAAAAACATTTTTGAGCTATCGACATAGCACCAAGTGTAATACGGCAACTCTGTTTTGGAGAAGAGTGCTAGTATTTTTACGGCATGGCTCTGCAGGAGTCAATAGCTGTCTAGAAGAGGGTCTCTCTCTCTGTGTGTGTGTGTGTGTGTGTGTGTGTGTGTGTGTGTGTGTGTGTGTGTGTGTGTGTGTGTGTGTGTGTGTCCGTAGCAAATCACATAAACCGCTGGAACAATCAGCAAAAAAATATCCCCCGCCACATATATTTTGTACTCTGAAATATTTAACTTAAAGTTTTATGATGGAGGTTCGGATCAGGCTGAAACCTTGGCCAAATGTGTCACACATCATAGATAATAGTCATCTATGACAGACAACTAGATGACGTCTAGATGACTGACTGTCATAACACCTCAAAGTCTTCTAAGTCTTTACTTAGAAAATGAACTTCACAGAGGAATAACCATAAACTCAAACAAACTCTCAAACAGCCTCTTAATGATAAACTCTAGCTCAAACAACATAATGCTGTTAACAAGCAAAAGTTCTTATATACACATCAAGTCCCATCAACCAAAAGCTCTTCAGCTGGGTTGCCCAGGTGGAAGCAATCTTTCAATCAGGGATGCACAGACAGGGGAGGGGGTGAGCAGAACAAGGGGAAAACACACTAGGAAGTCAGGGCACACTGGACAGGGAAGGCCACTAGGGCAGGGGCAGAGGCCAGGATCATGGCTAACCACATGAAGTCCAAGATCCATATTGTCTTAATGGAAATTCTGAGCTAGTTCTGTGGGTTTTAACTTGTAGACAGACATTGTAAAAAGATTTCCCATAGGTAAAAAGATGTTATATAAAATATACTATATAAATAGAAACCATGACATGACCTAATGTCCTAATATATATATATATATATATATATATGTGTCACAGGAACATTGGAGAACCAGGGATATTGGAGAAGGCGCGCTCGTTTTTAGGCGCGGGGCTTTGTATATATATATATATATATAAACTCACATTTTCCTTTTGCCCCTAAAACCAAGGCGGAGTTATGACATCCACATCACTGCCATGGTCAACGAATCAGGGTTCAGATCTGGAAACACTCTGGACCTGAAAAATCCTTTCTTCAGGTCAGCCCCTACTCACACATGCACGCACGCACGCACACACACGCGCGCACGCACGCACGCACGCACGCACACACCCACACGCACACGCACACACACACACACATGCAAAAAAATTGCATGAATAGTTTTTATTTACAGTATTATTGCACTCTCTACCTACTGTAGCTACCCACCACAGACAGTAGTTTCTACCTACTGTACTGTAGCTATCCAACACAGACAGGAGGCAGGGAAGAAGACATAAGAACCAACTAAATGAAATGGTCATTGAAATTAAGTGAGGCAAGGGAGCACGGGTGGCGCAGTAGTAAAGTCTCTGCCCACCACCACGGAGGTTGTGGGTTCGAATCCACCGTGGTGCATCCGGCTTTGTCGAGTGTTCGGGAGAGGGAAGCTGGGCCGGGCGGGGAGGGTGATAAAGGTCATTGCATGTACTCCTACGGGCTGGAGTGGCACTTCTCAGCGGGGAGTGTTGGCCGGGAGGAGTAGGATGAAGGCTCCACGTCCTCCTGGTGGGGTCTCCTCACTGGCAAGTGAGTCAGTAATGACAACAACAGGAGTGACAACACAGAAATGTTGTGGGGAGGAATCAATTCGCATAACAACTAAGTTAGGGAGAAAAAGGGGTAAAACATGATTGGCTTTATTATTATATGTTGATATATTATGAATGGAATTTTCCTTGACACTTGCTTGTTTCTCTTTCCTCTCCAAAGGTATATGTGAAGAATCATCAGATTCACTGATCCACAACACTACATGATTATTGACCTCACACACACACACACACACACACACACACACACACACACACACACACACATCCTCACTTAAGTCTTATATATCTCTTCATATTGTCGCCTTGCTAAACTAATGGCCTAAGTAAAAAAAATTTTCAGGAAAAATAAAAAACTGATCCAAAACAAAACTATATGATATTTCTTAATCATTTCACCCAAAATGTTTATAACAAATTATGACTATTTAAATAGAAATAACACTGGCTGTCAGTTATGTAACATAAGAGATTTAAATAGGTTTAAATAGGATTAAATCTGACTTGTAACTAGCAAAAATGTTTTCAAAATGGCCTAAATCAGTAAATAATTTGGCTTAAGTCACAAAACCATGTGACTTAGGCCGAAAAAATGCCTATTTTGGCCTAAGTCACACTAGGGAGTTAGGCCATTATACTAAAAGGGGAGTGAACAGCATGATCCTTTTCAATTAGGAGATGGGCCAGTGTCATGAGGAGCTGACTTAGGCAAAAATATAATTTTCCTCAAAAAATTACTTAGGCCATTAGTTTAGCAAGGTGATGATATGACAAATACAAAAACTAGCTGATCTACAACCTCACAACGCATGGCATCGCAACACGTGAGCTTGTAGATGGGTTATTTTAGCTATTTTTGAAAACTATTTTTTTTTTATGCTGAGAAATGTTGACAAAAATGTTTGAACATTTGAGACTGTTAATGTGAGTAACATAATTGTTTCGTTGAATTATTAAGCTGTGATATTATCAAACATAAAGATAAAAACATATCAGGCAGTTGACCTTTCCCAAAATGGGGGTAGGGGGGGGGCTATCATCAAAAGCAGAGCCATGGAACCCCCTGTTCAGGTTACATGTCAAGTTCTACATGGACAGGTTCCGTCAGTGAGCCATATTTACAAGTTACAATACAAATTAATTATTATGCTTTAATATTCAGTTGGAATTATCTCTCTTTCTTTTTCTTTTTTTCTCTTTTGAATACACTCAACACTTAATTTGGCACTTTTTATGGCTACAGTAAAATTGGCTACAGAAATGGCTACAGTGATTACAGTGAAAATAAATATATAAATACTACTATATGTGTGATAAGACACATGGGAAAGATGTCTCACAAACATGCAATACACTTATAATGTACACAACACGTACAAGTGACAATCCACATTTATGAGTATTTATTGAGTATGTGAAACATGTGATGTCAAACCATAATTGCATGTTGACCTTTATTTTTCATGCCTTTTTTATTGTTTTATTTCTCAATGTTATTATTTCTATTGTTTATTCCTCATTAAATGCATTTTAATGTCTTTTTATTCCTTATGTGAAGCACTTTTAATTGCCTGTGTGTGTGTGACTGTGTGTGTGTGTGTGTGTGTGTGTGTGTGTGTGTGTGTGTGTGCGTGTGCGTGTGCGTGTGCGTGTGTGTGTGTGTGTGTGTGTGTGTGTGTGTGTGTGAAAAAATAGCAGATTGCGATGCGATGCGACGCGACGCATTGTGAGCTTGTAGATCGGCTATTTTCAAATGGCCAAAATATATATAGGGCTGACGTGGTTAATGAAATCTGCAAAGTAACTAAAGCTGTCAAATAATTGTAGTGGAGTAAAATGTACAATATTTGCCTCTGATATGTAATGGAGTAAAAGTAAATGTATTGAAAATTGGACATACTGAAGAAAGTAAAAAATACCTAAAAATTTGAGTAAATGTATTTAGTTACTTTACACCACTGATTGGTAGCCTGGCATTGGCAGACTGGTCACGTGGTGGGATTCACTCACAAGTTCCTCGTGGAGGAACTTGTGAATGAATCCCACGTGATCAGTCTGCCAATGCCAGGCTCATTTTGGGCCACGGACAGAGAAGAGTGGAGGCTGTGAAGGGTTAACACAGCTACAAGGAGGAGTTTCTCAGTGAGGCAGATCTAGAAATGAAAGTGAAACAGTGAAAGTATTAACCTGACACGCCAGGCTATGAAAGTATTGTTTGGTGGCAGCATACGCTCACTACAAAACCTTCTTTCAACACGACTTTTGTAGAAACTACTGAGAACTTAAAGACAGGTGAGTACTGCAGATAATGATTTATTATTCATTAACAGAGAATAAAAGTTACAAATGTATCCAGACATGATTTCTCCTTACTTCATTATTCATATTCAATTCACCAGTCCGGTCTTTGGTAAATATGACCGGTTTCATAGTAGTAGGCCTATATCTTTGTCAACATTATAGTAATCCAGATCAGATTCATATTAAGCTGTGAGAAGTATCATTCAAAGTATCATTCTTTCACTTTTATTCTCAGTGTGTAGAAATGGCATCTGCCAGCAGTGTCCTGTCTGAAGAGCAGTTACTGTGTTCTATCTGTCTGGATGTGTTCACTGATCCAATCAGCACTCCATGTGGACACAATTACTGCAACAACTGCATCACACATTACTGGGACACTAGTGATGTGTGTCACTGTCCTCTATGTAACAAAACCTTCAATAAGAGACCAGAATTCTCTGTTAATAAAGTGCTCTCTGAGATGGCTGACCAGTTCAGGAAGCCAAAGCAGCTGAAAACTTCCAGTGCAAACCAAGAACCTGCTAAACCAGATCAAGTCTCCTGTGACGTCTGTACTGAGACCAAGCTCAAGGCTCTGAAGTCCTGCCTGGTGTGTATGATCTCGTACTGTCAGACTCACTTGGAGCCTCATCACAGAGTCACAGTGTTAAAACGACACAAACTAATCGACCCTGTAAAGAACCTGGAAGATATTATGTGTAAGAAACATGACAGACCTCTGGAACTGTTTTGTACAACTGACCAATTGTGTGTTTGTCAGTTCTGCACAGAGGTAGACCACAAGTTACATCAAACTGTATCTCTGAAGCAGGCATATGAAGGAAAGAAGTTTGAGCTGGGAAAGACAGAGGCTGAAGTTCAACAGATGATCCAGGAGAGACAACTGAAGATTGAGGAAGTTAAACACTCAGTGGAATTCAGCAAGAAAGATGCAGACAGAGAGATAGCAGGCAGTATGCAGCTCTTCACTGCTCTGATCAGCTGTATTGAGAGAAGCCAGGCTGAGCTCTTTGATGTGATTGAAGAGAAGCAGAAAACAACAGAGAAACAGGCTGAAGGCATCATTAAAGATCTGCAACAGGAAATCACTGAGTTAAAGAAGCGAAGATCTGAGCTGAAGCAGCTCTCATACACTGAAGATCACCTCCACCTCCTCCACAACTTCTCATCCATCAACACAGAGTGGAGACCCACCAATGACTGGACAAAGGTCAATGTCCATCCGTCTTCATATGTGGGGACTTTGAGGACAGCAGTGGCTCAGCTGGAGAAGACACTCAGTCAAGAGATGGAGAAGAAGCTGCATGATGTGGAGCTGAGGAGCATCCAGCAATATGCAGTGAATGTAACTCTTGACCCCGACACAGCATATTACCATCTCATCCTGTCTGAGGATGGAAAACAAGTGAATTGTGGAGATGTACTTAAAAATCTCCCAAACAACACAGAAAGATTCTCTGGGAGTCTCAATGTCCTAGGAAAGCAAAGCTTCTCCTCAGGAAGGTTTTACTATGAGGTCCAGGTTAAAGGGAAGACTGACTGGGATTTAGGAGTGGCCAGAGAGTCCATCAACAGGAAGGGACAAATCTCACTGAACCCCATTAATGGTTTCTGGACTATATGGTTTAGGAATGGAAATGTGTACATGGCTCTTGCTGACCCTCGTGTCCTCCTCCCTGTAAAAGAGAAGGTCCAGAAAGTGGGAGTGTTTGTGGATTATGAGGAGGGCCTGGTCTCCTTTTATGATGTGGAGGGCAGAGTTCATCTCTATTCTTTCACTGGCTGCGCCTTCACTGAGAAACTCTATCCATTCTTCAGTCCATGTAACGGTCGTGCTCCTTTGATAATCTCTCCTGTCAATCACACAGATTAGACTAATCTTCAGCTTTACATGAAAACGTTCATTTACAGGTTTATTTTCAGTCAACTGTTTATTTTCAGTCTATTGTTGGTCCTAACAGTCTATCTATTGAAACACAAGAACTTATCTTTACATGTCTGAAGTTGGGGTTGGTTAAATTGTCTAAATTTCTTTCTATGTACAAGTACTTGATTGTATATTTTATTGAATGGCTTTCAACTTAACTCAAGACTTTGTTCATTAGTGTGCAGGAATAATATATATCAGAAATATGATCAGTACTTGTACTTTAATATTACTAAAGAACAGTTCATTTCAAATAGAAAGGCAATGATTCTGCATTGATTATGTTACGTTATTATCTCCACCAGGCCGGCTGGCTTTGAAAATCAAGCATATAACCTCTGTGTCTCTCTCCAGTCCATCCAGTCTCTCAGTTACTCAGTTACATGTCACACACTTTATGGCTATGTTACTCTCTCCTCTACATAGCAGCTTTCAAAATGTACTAATTTAAGAGCAAAAAGTCCTTGGTTGCCAGGACTACATGCAGGAAGACCAGGGGCGGATCCTAGATCCATGGGCCCCTGGGCCTGAGACTGCCTCAGGGCCCCAATGTGAACCCCAACAAATTAATTAATTTGGAAGGAATGACCCTGGCAACCTATCAATAGACCATTTGACAAGTCAAAAAAGAAAGGAACTGAAATTTCGACCATTCAACCATGAAAACTGGTAGTATTTTCAGTATTTTAACAGTCCAATAAATCATGTTTGCATTATATAGTTTGATGTACTTGACACTTTTTCATAATTTATCCTGCCTTTATTTTTCATATTAAACTATTGACTTATTCTGTTAGCATTGTTTTAATTAGCATTGTATATCGAAATAAAAGTAAAAGTGCTGGTGGCCTAAAAAGGTTGCCCAACCCTGTTCTAGACTAGAGTATACAGGTCTAGGGGCTGTGGGCAACCAGAAAGGACAGCAAAAGTAAATGTTTTGCCATTTTGTGAGCAGAGGCATTTCTTTATGCTTTTGGGACCCTGTGCATATGTGCATAAAATTTAACAGGGCCTGACCATCTTGAATGAGCCTTCGGGGGCCCTTATTGCTCTGGGCCACACAAGTAGTTGCCTATATTTTAGCTGTTCATGAAATATATCTCTATAATGCCGGATCTTTTAGGTTCAGCTTCTAAAATTCCGGGTCAGTTGGCCAAATTTTCTAGAGGACCCACCTGACCTTAATATATATATGTGTTGTATGTTCAAGTCTTATCTCAACATGCATGTTTTGTGAGAAACCTTTCAAACATGTCAATAAATATGTGAATGTGAAATGTGTAAGTTCAAATCCTTTTCACTGAATCTGTGATGTACTGGATCAGCAGGATTAAAGTTTTGTTTTCAAGGTCGAGTTCAAACCCCTACCCCACTCGTACGCAGTTTATTTTTTAACATCCTCTCCTAAATTATTGAAATTACAACATATGTAATGCAAGGCACTCGTAAATTAAAGATATGTTTATTTCAATCCCCTCCCCCCAAAGAAAAAACAACGAAACACGAAAAGATGAAGTAAAAAAAGAAAAGAAAAGCTAATACTCATGAAACGGATGTAAAGACATAGAAGTAACATATTGTAGCGTTTTTACAGTGTGAATTTAATGTTCATATTGTCACATTTGAATTGTCACAACTGAGATGAATAGAGGTTTGAGGGTCATAGGTTTTAAAGGTGGACAAAACCCTAGGCTGATTTCGTAGTTTTATTTTTCTAGTTCAGGTTAAGAACGACAGCAAATTAAAACATGGCGGCTTTGATTAGCTGCAGCTGCATTGCCAAAGCCTGGCATGTTTTAATTTGCTGTCGTTTTTTTTTACCTGAACTGGAAAACAAATTAGGGTTTCATGCCCTTTTAAAGGTAATATAATACCACATGTTCGGCTAGTTCTTCATACAGACCCCTAAAACCTGTCAAATATCATACATGGACTATAAAGCACTAAGAAAAATAGCTTACATGTAGCCTAACCAGCAAGCTAACCAGCAACAAGCTCATCATGGCAACATCAGAAAGAGCACGTAAGAAAAAATATATCACACTTATAACATTTCATAACCATTGATTTTTAACCTTCTGATACAAAATACAACATACTGTAATACTGTGCAAGACAAGAAAAAAAGTGATACAATTATATAATAATCATATTTTACAAGACACAAGACCCTTCAATGTAGCTGAAGTGCATTTGTTTTAGCTTTCATAATTGGCATGTGGTAAGGTTACAGCCCACCACCACGGAGGTTGTGCGTTCGAATCCACCGTGGTGCATCCGGCTTTGTCGAGCGTCTACACGAACACAATTGGTGCGTGTTCGGGGAGGGTCATATCGGTCATTGCGTGTACCTCCTACGGGCTGGAGCGGCACCTGTTGGCCGGGAGGAGTAGGATGAAGGCACTACGTCCTCCTGGTGGGGGCTCCTCACTGGCAGGTGAGTCAGTAGGATACGACAGCAGTGACAACACAGAAATGTGTGTGGGGACTCGGGAGGAATCAATTGGCATAACGACTAAAAGTTTGGGAGAAAAAGGGGTAAAAAATAATTGGCTACTCTGAATTAAAACGCCATGAGAGAGAGAGTGTGTGTGTGTGTGTGTGTCCTCTGTGTCTTTTGCTGAATGGAGCTAAGGAGAGATAGACAGAACACAGTAGACTACTTTGGTTCAGGAATGTTTGCTTGTCATGGTTGTAAGTAGAACTTTAAACCCCAATAAAAAAAAATCCCTTTGTAGTAATCCACAGAATGAAAGTGACAGTTTGTTTCCATTGAAGTGGACTTTGGTTATTTTGCCCTTGGCGTCACATGGCCCTTTGAGCGAGCGCATCCACACACACACACACACACACACGCACACGCACACGCACACGCACACACACACACACACACACACACACACACACACACACACACACACGTGAATGAAATGATCATACAGTAGAAAAACAAAGGAACAAAAATAATAATTATAATTATTACTATTATTATATGTTGATATATTATGAATGGAATTTTCCTTGACACTTGCTTGTTTCTCTTCTCTCCAAAGGTATATGTGAAGAATCATCAGATTCACTGATCCACAACACTACATGATTGTTGACCTCACACACACACACACACACACACACACACACACACACACACACACACACACACACACACACACACACACACACACACACACACACACACACACACACACACACACACACACTCACTTAAGTCTTATATATTTCTTCATATGACAAATACAAAAACTAGCTGATCTACAACCTCACAACGCGTGGTATCGCAACACGTGAGCTTGTTGATGGGTTATTTTAGCCTTTTTTTTTTGTTGAGAAATGCTGACAAAAATGTTTGAACATTTGAGACTAGAGGGTTAATGTGAGTAACTTAATTGTTTCGTTGAATTATTAAGCTGTGATATTATCAAACATACAGATAAAAACATATCAGGCAGTTGACCTTTCCCAAAATGGGGGGGGGTATTATCAAAAGCAGAGCCATGGAACCCCCTGTTCAGGTTACATGTCAAGTTCTACATGGACAGGTTCCGTCAGTGATGTCAGGGTGCCATTATATTTAGCCTACCTGTTACAATACAAATGAATTATTATGCTTTAATATGCAGTTGGATTTATCTCTCTTTCTTTTTCTTTTTGTTTCTTTTAAATATAATTCTCAACACTTAATTTGGCACTTTTTAAGGCTACAATAAAATTGGCTACAGAAATGGCTACAGTGATTACAGTAAAAATAAATATATATAAATACTACTATATGTGTGATAAGACACATGGGGAAAGACGTCTCACAAACATGCAATACACTTACAATGTACACAACACGTACAAGTGACAATCCACATTTATTGCTCAGTATGTGAAACATGTGATGTCAAACCATAATTGCATGTTGACCTTTATTTTTCATGCCTTTTTTTAATTGTTTTATTTCTCAATTTTATTATTTCTATTGTTTATTCCTCATTAAATGCATTTTAATGTCTTTTTATTCCTTATGTAAAGCACTTTTATTTGCCAGTGTGTGTGTGTGTGTGTGTGTGTGTGTGTGTGTGTGTGTGTGTGTGTGTGTGTGTGTGTGTGTGTGTGTGTGTGTGTGTGTGTGTGTGTGTGCACGTGTGCTGTGCTGTGCTGTGCTGTGTATACAGTATCACTCATTTCAGCCTGATTAAAAGGATGTCCACACCAAGAACTATAACTATAATTTAGAGTTGAGCACCCACGGGCAAAAACATAAATCGGCCATGGCAATCAATTGGTAGCAGTGGTGGAAAAAGTAGTTCACATTTTTTACTTAAATAAAAGTATCAATAATACTGCAATGTAGAAATACTCTGTTACAAGTAAAAGTCCGGAATTCAAAAGTAAAAGTGCAAAAGTATTGGTATCAAAATACTTAAGTACAAAAGTAAAAGTACTCATAATGCAGAATGTCATATTTCACAAGTTCAAAATGTATACAAATCTTTTGAAAATAGCAGATTGCGATGCGACGCATTGTGAGGTTGTAGATCGGCTATTTACAATTGGCCAAAATATATATAGGGCTGAAGTGGTTAATGTATGTTTTGTGATAATAATATAAAAAGTAACTAAAGCTGTCAAATAATTGTAGTGGAGTAAAATGTACAATGTTTGCTTCTGAGATGTAGTGGAGTAGAAGTAAATGTATTGAAAATTGAAAATACTGAAGAAAGTAAAAATACCTCAAAATTGTACTTAAGTACAGTACTTGAGTAAATGTACTTAGTTACTTTACACCACTGATTGGTAGTCTGGCATTGGCAGACTGGTCACGTGGGATTTACACACAAGTTTCTCAGTCTGCCAATGCCAGGCTCGTTTTGGGCCACGGACAAAGAAGAGTGGAGGCTGTGAATGGTTAACAGCTACGAGGAGTTTCTCAGTGAGGCAGATCTAGTGAAATGAAAGTGAAACAGTGAAAGTATTAACCGGACACTGAAAGTATTGTTTGCTGGCAGCATACGCTCACTACAAAACCTTCTTTCAACACGACTTTTGCAGAAACTACTGAGAACTTAAAGACAGGTGCAGAGAATAATATATTATTCATTAACAGAGAATAAAAGTTACATGTATCCAAACAGGATTTCTCCTTACTTTCATATTCAATTCACCAGTCCGGTCTTTGGTAAATATTACTGGTTTCATAGTAGTAGGCCTATATCTTTGTCAACATTATAGTAATCCAGATCAGATTCATAACTATTAAGCTGTGAGAAGTATCATTAAAAAATTACATTTCTTTCACTTTTATTCTCAGTGTGTAGAAATGGCATCTGCCAGCAGTGTCCTGTCTGAAGAGCAGTTCCTGTGTTCTATCTGTCTGGATGTGTTCAGTGATCCAATCAGCACTCCATGTGGACACAACTACTGCAACACCTGCATCACACATTACTGGGACACTAAGGATGTGTGTCACTGTCCTCTATGTAACAAAACCTTCAATAAGAGACCAGAATTCTCTGTTAATAAAGTGCTCTCCGAGATGGCTGACCAGTTCAGGAAGTCAAAGCAGCTGAAAACGTCCAGTGCAAACCAAGAACCGGCTAGACCACATGAAGTCTCCTGTGACGTCTGTACTGAGACCAAGCTCAAGGCCCTGAAGTCCTGCCTGGTGTGTATGATATCCTACTGTCAGACTCACCTGGAGCCTCATCACAGAGTCACAGTGTTAAAACGGCACAAACTAATCGACCCTGTAAAGAACCTGGAAGACATTATGTGCAAGAAACATGACAGACCTCTGGAGCTGTTTTGTACAACTGACCAATTGTGTGTTTGTCAGTTCTGCACAGAGGTAGACCACAAGTTACATCAAACTGTATCTCTGAAGCAGGCATATGAAGGAAAGAAGTTTGAGCTGGGAAAAACAGAGGCTGAAGTTCAACAGATGATCCAGGAGAGACAACTGAAGATTGAGGAGGTTAAACACTCAGTGGAGTTCAGCAAGAAAGATGCAGACAGAGAGATAGCAGGCAGTATGCAGCTCTTCACTGCTCTGATCAGCTGTATTGAGAGAAGCCAGGCTGAGCTCATTGATGTGATTGAAGAGAAGCAGAAAACGACAGAGAAACAGGCTGAAGGCGTCATTAAAGATCTGCAACAGGAAATCACTGAGTTAAAGAAGAGAAGATCTGAGCTGAAGCAGCTCTCATACACTGAAGACCACCTCCACCTCCTCCACAACTCTCATCCATCAACACAGAGTGGAGACCCACCAAGGACTGGACAAAGGTCAATGTCCATCCGTCTTCATATGTGGGGACTGTGAGGACAGCTGTGGCTCAGCTGGAGAAGACACTGCATGATGCGGAGCTGAGGAGCATCCAGCAATACGCAGTGGATGTAACTCTGGACCCTGACACAGCATATAACAAACTCATCCTGTCTGATGATGGAAAACAAGTACATTTTGGGAATGTGTTTAAGAATCTCCCAAACAATACAGAAAGATTCTCTAGATGTGCCAATGTCGTAGGAAAGCAAAGCTTCTCCACAGGAAAGTTTTAACGAAAAACATCACATGGATGCACCTGGGACGTATCATCAGTGTTGTAGCCTGGGGTCATAGGATGTTTCGGGTCTCGCAACATACACCCTCACCCAGGTGACCCAGCCAGGGTTGATCAGGCCCCGACTTACGTCCCAGTAGCTACCCACGGTCAGTCCTATAGGGCAAGACAGGGCCACTCAGTCCGCTTCTCCGGAAATACTCTGCCGGGACTCGGGGAGGCTCTGGCACGTGGAGGGACTAGGCTCTGTGGGTTGTCTCCTGGCCGGGCTCCTCCTTCGTCTCACCAGGTCCAGGACCTGAGCGTTGCACCAGACTCCCCTGCTCCAAACATTTCATTCTGGTGTAATGGTGTCTTGGCCCGTGACACCATCACATTGGTGGTACTGCAGGCTGGTGGTACTGCAGCCTCCCTTGCGTCTTACTTGAATGGTCCTCCCAAAGGCCTCACCGTGGATTTGTTGGGCTTCTTCCTCACGGAAGACACAGACTGGGGCGCCAACCCAAACTGCTCCCGGATGCCGTCTAGATTCCGGCTGTCACCCGACTCTCCGGTGGTCACCAATCTATTCCTGGTTGTCACGTAGTCTATAAAGGTACTATTTACTATGAGGTCCAGGTTAAAGGGAAGACTGACTGGGATTTAGGAGTGGCCAGAGAGTCCATCAACAGGAAGGGACAAATCTCACTGAGCCCCATTAATGGTTTCTGGACCATATGGTTTAGGAATAGAAATGAGTACATGGCTAATGCTAACCCTCGTGTCCTCCTCTCTGTAAAAGAGAAGGTCCAGAAAGTAGGAGTGTTTGTGGATTATGAGGAGGGTCTGGTCTCCTTTTATAATGTGGAGGGCAGAGTTCATCTCTATTCTTTCACTGGCTGCACCTTCACTGAGAAACTCTATCCATTCTTCTGTCCAAGTACCGATACTAGTGTTCCTCTGATAATCTCTCCTGTCAATCACGCAGATTAGACGAATCTTCAGTTAAGAAACACATGTATATGGAAGGGCTCATTTACAGGTTTATTTTCAGTCAGCCGTTTATTTTCAGTCAAGCTATTGAACTGTTGGTCCTAACAGCTAACTATTGAAACACAAGAACTTATCTTTACATGTCTGATGTTAGGGTCAGTTAAATATCTACATTTCTTTCTTTGTACAAGTACTTGATTGTATATTTTGTTTTATGGCTTTCAGGTTTAACTTAAAGGACGACTTCACCGCTTTTCAACCTATCTTCATATAATTGGTCCTCACTAATACTCATGATAAAACGGTACAATTTTTTTCTACTTGGTCTGTGTCTCATAGGAGGGCTGTGGACAGTTCCAAAACCCGTCTACCAGTGACATCATCGTTAGGCATGATTTTTTTTTCCAACAAGATTTCACATTTTTTATTAAGATTTTTATTAACACGAGAACAATGGCTTCTTTTATTGCATTGCAACTTTCCAGGAATAGAAAGCCTGCAGTTTCTATTAGCTTGGATTCCCCATTGATGATGTCACTGGTAGACGGGACTCTGAACTGTCCACAGCCCTCCTCTGAGACACTAGCCTCGGAAACCCATGCATTTTTTTTTGTTACAAAAAAGAAAAGCCTGGGGGAGCGATGCACGAACGATGGTCTTGGACCTTGTTATCTCCCTACCAATCAGAGTGCAGAGGGGCGTCGCTCTAAATTTGGTGACGTCAGCGTGTTCCGTGCACAGGCCGAGGGGGGGAGGGGAGGGGAGGCGGGGACATAGATTGGTGAATCAATAGGAAGCCACGCACAAATCCAGGCGGCTGTGTTTGGGTCCGCCCTTCAAGACCATGGATTGAGCTCGTAGCCTCAGGCTACTGAGACACAGACCGAGTAGAAAAAAATTGTACCATTTTATCATGAGTATTACTGAGGACCTATTATATGAAGATAGGTTGAAAAGCGGTGAAGTCGTCCTTTAACACTTTTGTTCATTAGTGTGCAGGAATAATATATATCAGAAATATGATCAGTCTCGTACTTTAATATTACTAAAGAACAGTTAATTTCAAATAGAAAAGAAGCGATTCTGCATTGATTACGTTACGTTACTATCTCCACCAGGCCGGCTGGCTTTGAAAATCAAGCATATAACCTCTGTGTCTCCAGTCCATCCAGTCTCTCAGTTACTCAGTTACATGCCACACACTTTATGGCTATGTTACTCTCTCCTCTACATAGCAGCTTCCAAAATGTACTAATTTAAGAGCAAAAAGTGCTTGGTTGCATGCAGGAAGACAAGGGGCGGATCCTAGATCCATGGGCCCCTGGGCCTGAGACTACCTCAGGGCCCCAACAAATTAATTAACACAGAAATGACAATGGCAACCTATCAATAGTCCATTTGACAAGACAAAAAAGAAAGGAACTGAAAGACTAGGAAGTAGGAATTTTAACCATTCAACCATGAAAACTGGATGGAGTGCTTTCATCAGTATTTTAACAGTCCAATAAATCATGTTTTCATTATAGTTTCGTGTACTGTACTTTACGTTTTCATAATTTATACTGCCTTTATTTTTCATATTAAAGGTTGCCCAACCCTGTTCTAGACTAGAGTACACAGGTCTAGGGGCCGTGGGCAACCAGAAAGGACAGCAAAAGTAAACGTTTTGCCATTTTGTGAGCAGAGGCATTTCTTTATGCTTTTGGGACCCTGTGCATATGTGCATAACATTTTACAGGGCCTGACCATCTTGAATGAGCCTTTGGGGGGCCCTTATTGCTCTGGGCCACAAGTAGTTGCCTAAATTGTACCTGTTCATGAAATATATCTCTATAATGTGGGATCTTTTTGGTTCAGCTTCTGAAATTCAGGGTCAGTTGGCCAAATGTTCTGGAGGATTTCCTGACTTTTATATATATATTTGTGTTGTATGGTCAAGTCTTGAGAGAAACCTTTCAAACATGTCAATAAATATGTGAATGTGAAATTTGTAAGTTCAAATCCTTTTCACTGAATCTGTGATGTACTGGATCAGTAGGATTAAAGTTTTGTTTTCAAGGTTGAGTTCAAACCCCTACCCCACTCGTACGCAGTTTATTTTTTAAGCGTCATTGTACTGTTTGTGT
>NC_137624.1:28796271-28821271 GCF_963280865.1 Gymnoscopelus braueri
AATGTTGGCAAAAATGTTTGAACATTTGAGACTAGAGTGTTACTGTGAGTAACATAGTTTTTTCGTTTAATTATTAAGCTGTGATATTATCAAACATAAAGATAAAAACATATCAGGCAGTTGACCTTTCCCAAAATGGGGGGGGGGGGGGTTATCAAAAGCAGAGCCATGGAACCCCCTGTTCAGGTTACATGTCAAGTTCTACATGGACAGGTTCCGTCAGTGATGTCAGGGTGCCATATTTACCAGTTACGATACAAATGAATTATTATGCTTTAATATTCAGTTGGATTTATCTCTCTTTC
Organism: Gymnoscopelus braueri; assembly: GCF_963280865.1. Classification (NCBI taxonomy): domain Eukaryota; kingdom Metazoa; phylum Chordata; class Actinopteri; order Myctophiformes; family Myctophidae; genus Gymnoscopelus; species Gymnoscopelus braueri. The sequence goes on from NC_137624.1 coordinate 28,796,577, forward strand.
TTTTTATTTTTGTTTCTTTTAAATACAATTCTCAGCACTTAATTTGGTACTTTTTATGGCTACAGTGAAATTGGCTACAGAAATGGCTACAGTGATTACAGTAAAAAGAAATATACATAAATACTACTATATGTGTGATAAGACACATGGGGAACGACGTCTCACAAACATGCAATACACTTATAATGTACACAACACGTACAAGTGACTGTTAGAATGCCCGACTTGCGGTTGGAGTTAGTACAGGCCTTGATAGAGTGCAACCAAAAAGGTGTATTTATTCTGATTGTTCACCAACAATACAAAAAGTACATGAACACATAGGAAGCTCTCCACCCAAATGCCATGGTGGTGTCCAGCTCTCATCCTACCACCAACTGAGTGTGTTTGTGGCTGGCAGCTTTTTATACTCAGGTGGAGACAATTAGTTTGGACTCAACCATGTCAAGGGGTAGATTACCGGATAATACACATACATAAATACAGATAACATGAACTCTCATAACATCTATTAAAACTCCATGAACTACACCAATAATGATTCTCATACTACAACATTTACACAATATCCTTAGCAACTCCAAATAAATACACATTACAACCCCCCCCCCCTCTAAAATACTATAAAGTGCCAACATCAGTAACAGAGGACCTCTCTGTTACAGTGACAATCCACATTTATTGCTGAGTATGTGAAACATGTGATGTAAAACCATAATTGCAGGTTGTCCTTTATTTTTCATGCCTTTTTTTTATTGTTTTATTTCTCAATTTTATTATTTCTATTGTTTATTCCTCATTAAATGCATTTTAATGTCTTTTTATTCCTTGTGTAAAGCACTTTTAATTGCCTGTGTGTGTGTGTATCTGTTTGCTGTGCTGTGCTGTGCTGTGCTGTGCTGTGCTGTGCTGTGCTGTGCTGTGCTGTGCTGTGCTGTGTATACAGTATCACTCATCTCAGCCTGATTAAAAGGTTGTCCACACCAAGCACTATAACTATAATTTAGAATTGAGCACCCACGGGCAAAAACATAAATCGGCCGTGGCAATCAATTGGTAGCAGTGGTGGAAAAAGTAGTTCACATTTTTTACTTAAATAAAAGTATCAATAATACTGCAATGTAGAAATACTCTGTTACAAGTAAAAGTCCGGAATTCAAAAGTAAAAGTACAAAAGTATTGGTATCAAAATACTTAAAGCACAAAATTAAAAGTACTCATAATGCAGAATGTCGCATTTCACAAGTTCAAAATGTATACAAATCTTTTGAAAATAGCAGATCGCGATGCGATAAAAAAAATACTGAAGAAAGTAAAAATACCTCAAAATTGTACTTAAGTACAGTACTTGAGTAAATGTACTTTACTTTACACCACTGATTTGTAGCCTGGCATTGGCAGTGGGGTCACAAGTTCCTCGTGGAGGAACTTGTGAGTGAATCCCGTGTGATCAGTCTGCCAATGCCAGGCTCATTTTGGGCCACGGACAGAGAAGAGTGGAGGCTGTGAAGGGTTAACAACAGCTACAAGGAGGAGTTTCTCAGTGAGGCAGATCTAGTGAAATGAAAGTAAAACGGTGAAAGTATTAGCCTGACACTCAGCCAGGCTATGAAAGTATTGTTTGGTGGCAGCATACGCTCACTACGAAACCTTCTTTCAACACGACTTTTGCCTAAACTACTGAGAACTTAAAGACAGGTGAGTACTGCAGAGAATAATATATTATTCATTAACAGAGAATAACAGTTACATGTATCCAGACATGATTTCTCCTTACTTCATTATTCATATTCAATTCACCAGTCCGGTCTTTGGTAAATATGACCGGTTTCATAGTAGTAGGCCTATATCTTTGTCAACATTATAGTAATCCAGATCAGATTCATATTAAGCTGTGAGAAGTATCATTCAAAAATTACATTTCTTTCACTTTTATTCTCAGTGTGTAGAAATGGCATCTGCCAGCGGTGTCCTGTCTGAAGAGCAGTTACTGTGTTCTATCTGTCTGGATGTGTTCAGTGATCCAATCAGCACTCCATGTGGACACAACTACTGCAACACCTGCATCACACATTACTGGGACACTAAGGATGTGTGTCACTGTCCTCTATGTAACAAAACCTTCAATAAGAGACCAGAATTCTCTGTTAATAAAGTGCTCTCTGAGATGGCTGACCAGTTCAGGAAGCCAAAGCAGCTGAAAACTTCCAGTGCAAACCAAGAACCTGCTCAACCAGATCAAGTCTCCTGTGACGTCTGTACTGAGACAAAGCTCAAGGCTCTGAAGTCCTGCCTGGTGTGTATGATCTCGTACTGTCAGACTCACTTGGAGCCTCATCACAGAGTCACAGTGTTAAAACGACACAAGCTAATCGACCCTGTAAAGAACCTGGAAGACATTATGTGTAAGAAACATGACAGACCTCTGGAGCTGTTTTGTACAACTGACCAATTGTGTGTTTGTCAGTTCTGCACAGAGGTGGACCACAAGTTACATCAAACTGTATCTCTGAAGCAGGCATATGAAGGAAAGAAGTTTGAGCTGGGAAAGACAGAGGCTGAAGTTCAACAGATGATCCAGGAGAGACAACTGAAGATTGAGGAAGTTAAACACTCAGTGGAATTCAGCAAGAAAGATGCAGACAGAGAGATAGCAGGCAGTATGCAGCTCTTCACTGCTCTGATCAGCTGTATTGAGAGAAGCCAGGCTGAGCTCATTGATGTGATTGAAGAGAAGCAGAAAACAACAGAGAAACAGGCTGAAGGCGTCATTAAAGATCTGCAACAGGAAATCACTGAGTTAAAGAAGAGAAGATCTGAGCTGAAGCAGCTCTTACACACTGAAGACCACCTCCACCTCCTCCACAACTTCTCATCCATCAACACAGAGTGGAGACCCACCAATGACTGGACAAAGGTCAATGTCCATCCGTCTTCACATGTGGGGACTGTGAGGACAGCTGTGGCTCAGCTGGAGAAGACACTCAGTCAAGAGATGGAGAAGAAGCTGCATGATGACCTGCAGAGCATCCAGCAATATGCAGTGAATGTAACTCTTGACCCTGACACAGCACATTGCTTACTCATCTTGTCTGAGGATGGAAAACAAGTGAATTGTGGAGATGTACATAAAAATCTCCCAAACAACACAAAAAGATTCTCCGGAAGTCTCAATGTCCTAGGAAAGCAAAGCTTCTCCTCAGGAAGGTTTTACTATGAGGTCCAGGTTAAAGGGAAGACTGACTGGGATTTAGGAGTGGCCAGAGAGTCCATCAACAGGAAGGGACAAATCTCACTGAGCCCCATTAATGGTTTCTGGACTATATGGTTTAGGAATGGAAATGAGTACAAGGCTCTTGCTGGCCCTCGTGTCCTCCTCCCTGTAAAAGAGAAGGTCCAGAAAGTGGGAGTGTTTGTGGATTATGAGGAGGGCCTGGTCTCCTTTTATGATGTGGAGGGCAGAGTTCATCTCTATTCTTTCACTGGCTGCACCTTCACTGAGAAACTCTATCCATTCTTCAGTCCATGTAACAGTCGTGCTCCTTTGACAATCTCTCCTGTCAATCACACAGATTAGACTAATCTTCAGCTTTACATGAAAACGTTAGTTTTCATTTAAGAAATACATAGTATGTATATGGAAGGGTTAATTTACAGGTTTATTTTCAGTCAACTGTTTAGCTATTGTTTAGCTATTGTTGGTCTATTGAAACACAAGAACTTATCTTTACATGTCTGAAGTTAGGGTTGGTTAAATTGTCTACATTTCTTTCTATGTGCAAGTACTTGATTGTATATTTTATTGTATGGCTTTCAACTTAACTCAAGACTTTGTTCATTAGTGTGCAGGAATAATATATATCAGAAATATGATCAGTCTTGTACTTTAATATTACTAAAGAACAGTTAATTTCAAATAGAAAAGCAATGATTCTGCATTGATTATGTTACGTTATTATCTCCACCAGGCCGGCTGGCTTTGAAAATCAAGCATATAACCTCTGTGTCTCTCTCCAGTCCATCCAGTCTCTCAGTTACTCAGTTACATGTCACACACTTTATGGCTATGTTACTCTCTCCTCAACATAGCAGCTTTCAAAATGTACTAATTTAAGAGCAAAAAGTGCTTGGTTGCCAGGACTACATGCAGGAAGACCAGGGGCGGATCCTAGATCCATGGGCCCCTGGGCCTGAGACTGCCTCAGGACCCCAACCAATGAATTATCACAGAAATGACCCTAGCAACCTATCAATAGTCCATTTGATAAGACAAAAAAGAAAGGAACTGAAAGACTAGAAAAGACTGGGAAGTAGGAACCGAAATTTCGACCATTCAGTCGAAAGTGCTTTCATCATTATTTTAACAGTCCAATAAATCATGTTTGCATTAGTTTGATGTACCTGGCACTTTTTCATAATTTATCCTGCCCTTATTTTTCATATTAAACTATTGACTGTTAGCATTGTTTTAATTAGCAGTGTATATCGAAATAAAAATTAAAGTGGTGATTTATCTCAGGCCTAAAAAGGTTGCACAACCCTGTTCTAGACTAGAGTATACAGGTCTAGGGGCCGTGGGCAACCAGAAAGGACAGCAAAAGTAAATGTTTTGCCATTTTGTGAGAAGAGGCATTTCTTTATGCTTTTGGGACCCTGTGCATATGTGCATAAAATTTTACAGGGCCTGACCATGTTGAATGAGCCTTCGGGGGGCCCTTATTGCTCTGGGCCACACAAGTAGTTGCCTATATTTTAGCTGTTCATGAAATATATCTCTATAATGTGGGATGTTTTAGGTTCAGCTTCTAAAATTCCGGGTCAGTTGGCCAAATTTTCTAGAGGACCCACCTGACCTTAATATATATATGTGTTTGTATGTTCAAGTCTTATCTGAACATGCATGTTTTGAGAGAAACCTTTCAAACATGTCAATAAATGTGTGAATGTGAAATGTGTAAGTTCAAATCCTTTTCACTGAATCTGTGATGTACTGGATCAGTAGGATTAAAGTTTTGTTTTCAAGGTTGAGTTCAAACCCCTACCCCACTCGTACGCAGTTTATTTTTTAACATCCTCTCCTAAATTATTGAAATTACAACATATGTAATGCAAGGCACTCGTAAATGAAAGATGTGTTTATTTCAATCCCCTCCCCCCAAAGAAAAAACAACAAAAAAGTAAAAAAAGAAAAGAAAAGCTAATACTCATGAAACGGATGTAAAGACATAGAAGTAACATATTGTAGCGTTTTTACAGTGTGAATTTAATGTTCATATTGTCACATTTGAATCGTCACAGCTGAGATGAATAGATGTTTGAGGGTCATAGGTTTTAAAGGTGGACAAAACCCTAGGCTGATTTCGTAGTTTTATTTTTCTAGTTCAGGTTAAAAACTACAGCAATTTAAAACATGGCGGCTTTGATTAGCTGCAGCTGCATTGCCAAAGCCTGGCATGTTTTAATTTGCTGTAGTTTTTACCTGAACTGGAAAACAAATTAGGGTTTCATGCCCTTTTAAGGTAATATATTACCATGTTCGGCTAGTTCTTCATACAGACCCCTAAAACCTGTCAAATATCATACATGGACTATAAAGCACTAAGAAAAATAGCTTACATGTAACCAGCAAAGAGCAAGCTAACCAGCAACAAGCTCATCATGGCAACACATCAGAAAGAGCGCGTAAGAAAAAATATATCACACTTATAACATTTCATAACCATTGATTTTTAACCTTCTGATACAAAATACAACATACTGTAATACTGTGCAAGACAAGAAAAAAAGTGATACAATTATATAATAATCATATTTTACAAGACACAAGACCCTTCAATGTAGCTGAAGTGCATTTGTTTTAGCTTTCATAATTGGCATGAGCTTACCTCAGTTAAGCCTGATTTATACTTGTACTGTCGTACGCAAATAGCAGATCTACAAGTTCACAACGCATCATGTAAAACATTACTCTCACGATGTTTGGCATTAATATGCAGTCATAGTGGATTCCCCACTAAACAGAAGGGGAAAAAAAGTAGACTCCTAAACGTTCATAAAAAATAAAATAAAAAAAGGTTATAACTCGTCTTTCACACAAATGACAAAAATATAATATCTGCTATAGACAAAACACAAATTTAGACTACGATTGAAACAAACCAAATACTTTTTTAAACACCATACAAAATGACCACAAATAAAAAAAACTGAAAGCAAATGAATAGCATCTGATGAAATCCTCATAAATCTGCTCCAGATGCACTGACAAAAAACATTATGAACCAATCATTGTACAACATAATAGAGCAAAACTTCAATTGACACTCAGCATTTTGCAGTGTACAGTGATAGTTGCTGTGAGACTGTAATGTATAATATAAATGATAAGCAACACTTGGCTCTCATTCTCCAGTTCAACCATGTTGTTCGAGCTTCATGTCCATGGCTGTTTTAAAGAATGGGTAATACACTGAATGCACACACTCGCACACACACACACACACCTTTGACTGCATTACTGGAGCCACACGTACTGCATTTGTAATACTGTATATTATGTACGGTACAATACTGTAGATAAATCTAAGTCACATCATTGACATCTTTGTTTTTCCCTCAAAAGGTTCGCTGGTGGACTTGGTTGAATTTGTTGATTTAGTTCATTTTTCTCATCCATATGAATTTCTCCTTTCCATACTGTACATTTAGCTAATCCAAATGAATTTCTGCTTTCCATATTGTACATATCCCTCAAAAAGAAAGAACATGGATTTTCACTTTCCATGTCCTAATCATGTCTTATCAAACCCCTCCCATAGACCCCAGTGTTAGAAGTCCATCTGATGATCCAGGAGCCCCTTTGTAAACATGACTCCATTATGATCAAACGTCAATAGGGTTTTTAAGGCCAGGCAGAGTTTGGAGGGAAATAAGTGTATTTTGTTTTAGTGCAGGGTCTGTCAAAGTATGGATTGAGGCCCAGAGGTTGGTCGTAGAAGAAAACAATGCGCCCCCTTTGCATTTAGAATGCTGGGTTGTCAAGTTGGTGTAAAGAGTAGTGCTGTGGGGGAAGGCTTTGGTCCATTCAGAGAAGAATCCCGGTCTTAAGAGCGATTCTCTCGGTGCGAAAGTGAGGATCTGTGACAGAAAAGAATGAGTGAATGAATGAATATCGTCTCTGTCAGCTGGAAAAGTCCAAAATTGTTACTTTTCAAGATTCAAATTAAGAAATAGGAGATCTACAAGCTTGTAGTTCTGCGTTCTGTATGATCAAGTAGAGCCATAAGTTACGAAAAAAACTATTCTGACCATACAGTCTTGTTGGTTCCCACAAGGTCAGACTATCAGATGTTTCCATAACACAATTATTGTGTTTATAGATGTATTGTGTGATGTTGATGATTTGTATGTACTCTATGTCTGGAATAAAGTTTGAATTGAATTGAATATAACAATGTGGCAGAGAGATACAGTAAATTGATGCTTTAGCAAGGCTATATCATTGCTGTTGGGCAGAAACCTTTTCATATTTAATCTTTTTTATTTATTTTTTTGTTTTCACTGCATGTGATCGATTAATAGTTCTGGACATACAAGGCTTCCGCCGGACAGCGACCTGCTTGCGTACGTCTTTGTTAATGTGTACAAACCTCAGAGATCTACGGCTGTCTTTCTCCATGTTATTCTCGGGTCCTTCACTCTCATATGACGCCAGATGCAGCTCTGCATGAAGGAGAGAAAGTAGAAAAGACTGAGCATCATGTGTTTCATTCAAGCGTGAATGCATTTTGCACCAGCAGATTTTCACAAACCACGACCATATTGTTTTCATTGCCAACTCAATGCGTGCTTATCATAGATGTATTGCGAATGAGTGCTGACCATCTTCATTGAAGATGGGCGAGGTGACCAGATGTTGGAGGATCCGACGGTCTCTCTCGAAGGGACATATCACTTGCCGCCATACCAGGAACTCGCTCACCTGCTTAGCCAGGTCCCACAGTTTCTGAAAAAAGCCAACAATAACAAACAAAAAACATGTTCATTAAAAGTTCAACGTGCACCAGACCAGTCACAGAACTTGGCAGCATGGTCTACAGTACAGGGTCTCTGGGTAATTTGACCACTTCTTCATGTCTCCCAGCGGTCTATACTAGGCTCCCCCTCCTTTTTTTTTTTTTACCTCTACACACCAAAAATAATTGATCTACTAGCTCACAACGCAAAGCGCTTGGCATTAAATAGGAGTTATGAGCAGTACATGGTGCTTAGTCCATCTAAATGTTTTTTTGCCAAAAAAGATCAACTGAAAGCAGCAGACAGCCATTCTCCACTCTGCCACTAGAGGTCACTAAGGCCAATGGCGTCAAGCACTGCTTGAGAACAAGGCTCCACGTTTTTCTTTTCAGCTGGTATTGCATGTAATCAACATCGTTTTGTATGTGTGCGTTGATGAACATGTAAAGCTGCATTCCAGGACTTGATGAATAAAAAGTTATGTTAACCCAATTTGTATTGCAGAGTTCCAATCTGTATTGCAGAGTTCTTGTACATCTACAGTGATTGGAGGTGGTCTCCCTACTCAGTAGGATACATACTGTTTGACAAGTAGTACGGCCTGAAGCTCATAACCCCAATATCTCCACTAGGCAAGTGGGGATTCTCTCTTGCTTGAGCGGTAGATGTTTGGTTCCCTTGAACCCTGTGTGTTACCTTTCTCCGTCAGGAGGGGACATAAAACTGATTATAACTTAATATCACTAATTGACACTACATCCACAGATTTGACAGTGGAACATCCCATTAAAACCCCCCTGTATACTTAGTCAACTTGGCCTGGGTGGCTCTGTATTAGGACCGCTCTTTTCTTTTCCTTTACATCAAATCTCTTCGCTGAGAAACAAGCTATCAGCGCAATACGTTGTGGCATGTTGTGAGCTTGTAGATCTGCTTGACGTGGTTAAGTTCAGACTGACCTCAAAGTTGATGTGTCCGTTGGTCAGCCTGCTGGCACAGCCCTCGTTGAGGAAGTAGATGTCCTTTATGAGGAGACTGAAGAAAGGAATCACAATCTAGAGGACAGATTGACAGCAAGTTAGAGGTGGGATAAAATTGGCCTATTTTGGGCATGTCATTATAGTAAACAATATTTATTTTCGGGAAAAAATGCAGAAAATAGCAATTCTACAAGATCGCAACGTGACACGATGCAACACTTTGTGAGCTTGTAGATGGGATATTTTCTGTTATTTTAAAGCCATTTTGCAACAGGGAAGCAAGAGCCAGAGGCTATGGCTATTTGGGGGTCCTTGGCATGGAAAAGTTTGGGAACCAATACTCCATCGCACAAGGGCGTCGCTTTGGCAGAAAGAGCATTGGTAGCTTGTAGATCTGTCATACTACCAAGTATGAGAAATGTGACGTGGCCTTTGTATGCTCTCTCACCCTTTCCTGACTGCTATGTGCCGTCTCCGACCTCTGCGTGGCGCCACGGAGCGATGTGCGATAGTTACTGAAGTTACTGGATGGGTCCATCTGGTGCTGAAGAATGAGAACAGATAAAGAGGCTCTCGTCACATGATGTCACACTATCAAAAATACATACAAATGCACAAAGATACTATCACAAATAATAGTATGTGATGTGAATGTGGAAAAAGCGTTGAAATAATCTAAATCAAATTATAAGTTTACAGAAACAATACAACGAAATAAAAAAACTAAAAAACTGGAACCAATCTCTGAACACATTTCCCAGGTCCATTAGGATTCATCTCTATCATTTTGGACCCATGAAGACTTCTAACAACTGTATCTTATCATTTTGGACCCATGAAGACTTCTACTAACAGCTGTATCTTATTTCCCTAACAACCCAGAAAAGGGTCACGTGATAGGGACGTGACGAATCAGGTAAGGCCATGTCGTGACTAATAAGAGCCTGGCAGGAAGTGAGTGGGTGTCTGCATCATCGTTTTCAAAAGAGGTCCGTTATACTTTATTTTCACAACAAAACATGGTCAGCAGTGTTTTGGAATGTCTACATTTTAGGGTTTAAAAACACCAGAGTAGTTTGGAGTATTTCTCACCTCTAGAATTGCAAATTTGTCTGTATTGACCTTATTCCAAGTCTTCTTCAGGCGAGCCACAGGACTCATATTCATCCCAGCTGTGAGAGAGAAAGAGAGGAGAAAATCAAGAGAGTGACAGAAAAATAATTAACGTTAGAAATAATATGTTTAAGTAGGCGTACTAGTATATAAACACAATAGACTACACCTACATAACCACTGCATATTGTGTGCATTAGTCATACAGTATACAGCATTTATATTCACGGAGGGCATATTAAAATACTAACTGATGATGGCCATGAGGGAGTTAAAGTTGCCAATATTGAAACATTCTTGGGCGACGTCAATGAAGAACTCGATAGCTCGGGCTCTGTGTTTCTTCTTCACTGGCTGTAAATGAGAAGAGAACAGAACAGGAAGACGATGAGGTTCAAATTGAACAAGATGAAGCAGCAGAGACAAACTAGCGGTGCAACAGTTAATCATGGATCGATGGATTGGCTTGGTTGCTTTTATTGTTAACACAACATGTCTTTGTCAACATTTTATCAACTTTTTCTTGCAATATTTACAAGCTTTATTTGTATTCGTGACACAGACAGGCAGATAAAGCATATCTCACCATACAGATCTCAGTAGCCACAAGAAAACTGAGTCGGTTGAACCAGTTGATGTAAGCCTCCAGGTTACTGGTTTTACGTTTCCTGAAGAAACCCTGAGAGAGAGAGAGTTCTGTTATGAACTGATAACTAACTTGCAGTTACATTGTGACTTGACACACTTAGTTAGATCCAACGGTTTGATGTAATCTCATTTACTTTACTATAGATACAATCTCATTGTATAGTACATTATATAGCACATAATTGTATTAGGCTATATCGTGTAGTGCACAACTATTTGACAAATAAATAAATAAATAAAATAAATCAATAAACCTACACAGTACACACATATTTAGACACTGTTCACATTTTTCTTTTTTATATCTGCATTTGTGTCCTCTGCTGTGTACAAAGCACTTTGCAATTACGAACCCAGTGTTTTAAAAGCTCTTTTTATACGAGTTGACTTGCTGTGCGTTCAAAGAAATCCTTGTTAAAGGCTTACACAACACTGCCAGCCCACTCTCCACTGCACGTCACCCTCTCCCTGGCCGGATCATGACTCATTCAAACAGACCACTTTTCTGCACTCAATAGATCTTATCATGATACTTATGTAACACAAGGTGAGAGACCTGACTGAAGATTGCTGCACACACACTAACACAAAAAGAAAGAAAAAGTAATAAATAAAATAAAGATCCCTTCAGCAGGTACAGTCTAGGGATGGCCATGAAAAGTAGACTAATGGCATTGACAGTATAAAAGGTAAACACAATGGTGTCTACCGATCACCTATTGATGCCGGTTACCGTCCCTTAAAAATAACCATTAAAGCATACACCTTTTACCCACAGCCCAAATAAAAGGTTCTGTTATTTTTGTGGTGTATTACTGTGTCACATACAGTAACTAACTGATGGGACCAGAGGATCAGACAAACCTTGTAAAGCAGCGTCTCTCAACCTGTGGGCCAGATATTGCATGCGGGCCCCCGAATTATTGGCAAAACACTAAGATTCGGATTGTGTTTAAAATGTCATATTTTCTTCTTAAAAACCTTGAAAAAAAATGTTTTCATTGTGATACCAATGCATTTAATTTACTACGTTAGTTCCACTGACTCGAGCCAGAACACAATCGATTGATTAATCAATCAATAAAATATACAAATGCACGCGGCCCACCCATCTGAGCACTTAACACAGCAGCCGAAACACTGCCGTGTTACGTGGTCAGATAGGTGGGCCGCGAACGCTTTCAACATTTTCAAGTGGGCCCTGATCCAGAAAAGGTTGAGAAGAACCACTGTTGTTAAAGTGATTAAAATAACCCCTGGTGATGCAGCCTGTTACCTAGGCAGAAATATTGCATCTCCATGTTCCATGAAAAGAGTCAAAACATGTAATAAATAAATTCATCCAAAAACTGTAAATTTACTCATGACCCAAAATGTGTCGTTCCACTATGTTTAGGATACACTGAAGTAAAAACGGACTAGGTACTATACCTTGTGATTTTCCAAAGGATCCTTCATGGAGAACGTCTGGATGAACTCCTCAGGGCCGATGAAACTCAGTCTGTCCTGCATGGAGAGAAGACATTTGAACACTCTTTAACACACTAAAACCGGGAAAGCATCTGTGTCATTATAGATTTTAGCTATATATATTTGGCTATTCAAAAATAGCAGATATACAAGCTCATAGCGCACTTTGTGGCACGCTATGAGCTTGTAGATCTGCTATTTTTGAAAAATTGGGAACATTTGTGCAAATCTTTGAATATATATATACACATTTTAAACATTGTTAACTCAAATCCTTGCTTCTGGGGGTCTCAGGAACAAAATATTTTTGAGATGGGGGTCGGCGGCTAAATACATTTAATTTTGGGGGTCCTTGACATGAAATAGTTTGAGAACCTCTGATAATATAGCTACATACAAGTTTTTCAGAAAATGGGTTTAGAGTTAAATTAACACTTAGGATTTTACTGTGCAGCAGTCATAACAAACCAGTAACTATGGAAACTATGATACTTAACCACATAACCGAAAATAGCCGAATTACACATTCATAATTAAAATACATGATCAGAATGATTAAAGAAGTAAGGCAAGGGCCTGCTAATTTCCAAGGGCATCCATAAAAGGTTTAAAAATGTTCAAACAAATCTGAAAGCTCTAAAGCAATGACAGCGTCCGGGAATCAGGAAAAGGATTCAAGACTGTTATTTACGATTCTCTTCCAAGAGCAGGAGTGGAGAGAGGAATTTCTTAAGCTTGGTTTTAAAGCAATTTTAGTCTCATAGAACATGAGTTGACCAGAGTCCCCCTATGCTCTATACAAGCTAATGTTGTCTGCTAATGTTTTCCCTCTACACCAGTGGTTCCCTAACTGGGGGTCAGGATCCCCAGGGGGGGGTCCCCAAATTATTTTGGGGGTCCACAGATGATTAGCTTAATGTGCAACATTGATTATTCACTCAACAGTAAACAAACCAACATACAGTATAAGTGTGCAGGATATCTGCACATTTCTAAAGTTACAATTCAATTACTTTTAAGGCCTTTTTAATACTGAATTGGCCAAATTGTCAAATATGGTACGTAAAAGAGAGGCAAATATTGTGAAAATAGCCAATCTAAAAGCTCGAGCTTGTAGTTCAGCTATTTTCACAATATTTATCTGTGGAACCGAGTCAAACTAAATGTAATGCCTACAATTCCAAGTGCTTCTCATGGTGGGGGGTCCCCAGTTCAAATATGATTATGTTGGGGTGTCGTGGCCTGAAAAGTTTGAGAACCCTTGCTCTACACTGTCTGTGATGGGACAGAGGTATTCAAACCTCCCATCCTCAGTGCCCAAAACAATTTCCTACAAACTTCTTTACTGTTAACACCACTCCACGCTATCTTATCATTTCTGGCAAGCTAGGTTAATGAGGGTTAATTCGTTTTAACTACACGGAATCCTTCCCACTCCTTACCAGTTCGATGTGTGTGAGCTGCTGGGCGAGGATGAAGGGCTCGTCGCACACGCTCAGTACGTCGCTGCGCTGACCCGAGGACTGTTTGCTCTTCAGAGAGGCGGGTCTTTCCATCGCCACGGCGTTGAGCGCCGCCACGGCCTCCTCGTACTGTCCCAGAGCCGACAGGCGCTTGATCAACCTCTGGGTCATCTGCTGCATGGCTCGCCACGAGTACTGGACCAATTCAATACACACACAGCAAACCAAACGGTATAAGGCAGGGGTCTTCAACAGGGGGTCCGGGACCCCTAGGGGGTTCTCAGAGTTACAATGGGGGGGGGGGCACCAAATCTTTGTGTGATAGTATATATGCATTAGCCACTTGAACCCTTGCATCCATATTCTGAGGAGAACTTTAGCCATAAATAGCAGATCTACAAGCTCAGCGCGAGGTGTTGTGAGATTGTAGATCTGCTATTTTCGACAAGGAGGTTTGGTGTAGAGCAGCTTTAGTGCAGAGTGAAAGGTCAGGTTTACTAAATATTGACGGTTTTAGTGGTTACATTTCTGAAAATGCACATTAACATGAATCCAACACTGATGACAGTGCTGTCAAACAAGTCTATGAAGCTATGAAAAAGTGTAATCTGCCACACAATTCCATACAATATGTAGTGGGGGTCCCGGCTTCATCTCTCTCTCTCAAGGCAGTGGTTCTCAACCTGTGGGTCAGGGCCCACTGGTGGGCCGTGAGGATGTTGTAAGTGGGCCCCAAAATAATTGCCAAATAACACTAAGATTTGAATGATAATATAACATCAATACATTGCTGTTACGCACTAACCTCATCTGCTCGGGCCACGTGGTGAGTCATGTCCTTGAGGCAGCGCATCATCCTCTCGTCTCTGAAGTCGTAGGGGAAGGTCTCCGTCCATTCCGTCAACAGCTGGACCAGCTTGGGGGCAACGTCTCGGACGCGAATCTGACAGCGTTGGTGGAATTACGTTAGTGTTTACGCAAGGAGCCCGAGGACATCTGGATATAGAGCAGGTAGTACGCTTCCTCTGAGCGTCTCTTTAGCGGTGGGTGCTGCTTAGCTACAAAAACATCCACTTGAAAATAAACCACCAAAGTGGTGACTTTGGCTGAGGCCGAAACGTGTTAGCCTGAATAGAAGAAAGTGCACTTGAGCCTATGTCTTGATTTTTTCTTTTTTGGAGTGCCGCTGTTTCCACTTCTTTTCAATAAGGAGCCTGAGGATGTGTGTGTGTTCATGTAGTGTTCTTTTGAGCATTGTGAGGACCATGAATATTAGGGTTGGGCAAATAACCAAAAATAATGAAGTGAATAATAAAAAATAAATAAATGTTTTATTCCCTTATATTTCAACGAATCGACACGAAAGCCACATAACCTAAATTATGAGGGTATATATATATATAAACCCTCATAATCGAGGCAAAAGTTTAAAAAAAAAAGTTATATTGAAGTCATACTGTATTACCCAGCCAAAATAAATATTGTCACATTAAGTTATTTGCATTCAGTCGTGTCAGTCTGTGTCTCTCTCTACAAGGCTAATCAGTGTGTCATATTTCTTATGAACGCTGCCAGCAGGCCAAGGAACACAAATTATTCATCAATTAGTCACTATAGTTATTAAATAATCGGTTTAGCGAATTCCAGTGATTATGTCATGCATTATTGGATTACTGTACATCTTCCTCTACTTCTCTCCGTGTGTTATACCTACTTTGTCCAGCAGGGGGTCTCCAGAGCGCTGCTGCTCCACACATAGGTGACAGACCCGGGTCATGAGCTCATAGGGGTGCAGGAAGAGGCGAGAGCTCAGTAAGAAGGTGAACACATATGACCTCTGGTGGACAGGAAGCAAAACAAACAGGGATGAGATCAGAAAATATGCAAAGAATTTAGCAACTTCAAGGCTAAGTACACAAAGGACAATGAAAAAATCTCTAGCGATCTATCTCCCTCACACACCCTTCCAGTAATACAGCAATATAAAGATCACTAAAGGGGAAAGGGGGGGGACGGGGGGACAGGTACTGTACCGCTAAAATATTTGTACATTTACCAAGGCAATATATTAGAGTTCTTATGGGGCCCTCCATAAGTTATCATCAACGTTAACTTGGCAAGGTAGGCTACATGGCTGCCTACATTGTTGGTGTGTGAATCTGAACATGAGAATTAGGTGAATATCAAACATACATTGAGTGAATGTGAATGGCTGAATTATTTGAGCTCAATCTCACAAACTGCGTATGCCTGTTGGAATAATTGATCAGTAAAGTCTTTGCAAAACATAAGATCTACCTGCAAAGTAAAATCCTCAGTGTTAATTTAACCAGACAGCTCGATTGACAGATTGATCAACTGATAGATTATGGTTTCTCACGTCAGGGTAGTAGTCGACCGTCGGAACCAAGTGCTGGATCAGCGCCTCGAGCGACCCGGACACCAAGCTGTTGTCATGGTAGCACATCTCGCCGTAGCTGGCGGTGATGCCGTTGCCATACAGGTGTTCTTTGGCGAGGGCGGCGTTGCTGCGATGGGTCTCAGTGCTGGTGCTGCTGCAGCTGCTGCTGTTACGGTAGAGGTGGTCACTGCTACCGCTACCGTGGGTGTTACGGTAAGAGCGCCCGCTGCTACAGGAACTGGCGGCACGACGGGGGCTGCTGTGGTGGGTCTGTTGGGGTATGGCGTAGGGGTTCTCTGTGATGTTGTTGTTGTTGTTGTACATACGGTCCTTGGACATGGTCACGGCGACACTGCCATTCCGGTAGGGGCTGCTGTGAGGCTGTGGGATGTCGTACGGGTTTTCTGTGGCGGGGCAGTAGGCGTTGTCGTAGAGGTTTTCCCGGCTGGGACTGGCAGCCGCGTTACAGTACGGACTGTGAGGCTGAGAGTTGTTGTTGTTGCTGCTGCTGTAGGCACCGCAGGGGCCAAACTTGCCGGCGTAGGGAGTGGTAGGAGGCATGGTGACCTGGAGAATGAGAAGAGAAACGTGTCATTAAAGCACTTTCAACCTGGCGTCGCTATTATGTCTTTATGGGCAAAGATTTAAAAACATATATTCAAAGTTTTTCAAAAAGTGCGAAACTAGCAAATCTTTAAGCTCACAACGTGTTGCATCTTGTGAGCTTGTATCCAGCAGACATTTGTGTTCCAAGTGGACCAATTTAGGACTGTCTGCCACAGCTATCTTATTTATACACACACACACACACACACACACACACACACACACACACACACACACACACACACACACACACACACACACACACACACACACACACACACACACACACACACACACACACACACACACACACACACACACACACACACACACACACACACACACACACACACACACACACACACACACACACACACACACACACACACCTGTACTCTTGAATTCCTGCCCACTGCTGTCCTTCTAATTCTATTAAAAGGTAATAATTAAATAAATAATAATAATAATAAATCAACACACGGCTCACAAACACAGTCGAAACCACTCTCTGTACATATTTCTTTATATAATTTATGTACAGTATTTGAATAAATAAATACCCCCTTTGATAAACCTGTTCAGGAGGCTACCTGTGACCAAGTATACAAATGTTGTTTACTTGGTCACACGTAGCCTCCTCTCCTGTGACGCAGGCTTTAATCAAATATGGGTGTTTCCATTTTCGTTAATATGATTACTTTTGACACACATTAAAATGACTGGGAAACACCTCAAAATACCCTATTCAATCAAAGAAAATGTTACAAAAATGTTGCAATATTATTTAACAACCCTAAAGGCACCTTACAGTGATACTGAACCATATACTATTCTCATGATCATATTCTTACAGTATCTCATCTCAAACAAATAAACTACACTAGACTTTGTAATTAAAAAAAAAAAAAATCCATGGTCAGCATGGTTTTGTTTTTGTTTTTCAATCCCTGAAAGGTTTACAATTGGGACATTTGAGTTACTACATCCCACAGTGAGTTACTACCTCCCACAGTACTGAAATGTTGTAATTTCTAGGTGGAACTGTGTTTGTAAGGCCACGATGAGAAGCTTTGGGATGACTAAATGGCAGTTTGAGTTTGATGTTTAAAGCAAGGAATTTATGCTCCTTTTGTTTGTAAACTTTGAACAATTACAGTCTTTGCATGCAAGTTTGATGTGGCAAGTAAAAATGTAGGAAAAGATAGTCATGCATCATGGTTTAGTTCAAATGTTGCACCAAAGACAAACATTGTTGCATGTGCCTATAGTAGATTTCTCTCCTTTCAATAGTTTTGAAAACATGGGAGCATATAACTTTCAAACATGAATATCAATGTCCCCATAAAACCTTTGCATGCATCATGTTTGACTCAAACTGTGTGCGTGTGCCTCCTTCAATCCGTTGTTCCTGTTGTTTGTGGAACCCAAAACAAGGCCGTCCCACTCAGACAGGTCTGCACAGTCTCCCATAAAAAGACTAAACTCAATCTGTTTGGCTCCAGTGCTGAAGACATCCAAGAATTCCAACTTTAATCTATTCAACTTCAGCCAGATTGAGACCGAAATCCCATAATGTGGTTTTAAATGGTAGCTGGCTGTGTTGAGGCCTGTTAGAACAGAAGCATATGGGGGATGTCTTTAACAATAGAGGTATTATCCAGCCTGTCACGGTATTAACGACCACACAAAGACCCCAGGAAGAGACCAGACCAGATCAGACCAGATCACAAACTCACTCACTCAGCTTCACCGTCATGATATCCATGTGTCCGGATTGACATAACCGAGTATGACAGTGGACATTTCAGTCATTCTAAAAACATAAATATCAAAAATTATTTTAAAATAAATATATATTGACGCGGAGAGGTGGAAAACGTGTATGCCCAAAAAACTTAACTTTTTGGGGAAATGGAAAAAATAACCTGTGTCCCAATGGATCCAATGTAGTTATTATTCAGTCACAAGCTCTTGTTATCTTTTCATTGGTTATGTAATATGTACTTATGTACTCAAATAGCAGATCTACATGCTCAAAATGCATCGCGATGCAATGTGCTCGTTTGTCAGCTTGTAGATGGCCAATTGTTGCTAATTTTGTGTGATACTACATTCTACGCTATCATATGACAAAGTACACAAATCTGACATTAATTTATGAAGAAGAAAACATAAAATGAAATAGGGAGATACAAGGTTTCTGCCCAACAGTGACAACGTGCTTTGTGCAGAGAGTTACAGTATTATAGCATATTATTATGCCATGCCATCTTGAAGTCACTGACAGCAGAATTAAAGGACTCTCTCACTGACCTGCTGGTGATCTTGTGGTTTGGTTTGAATAGGCCACAGTGTCTTATTTCTACACAAAGAGATGAAAGGAGTTTTCAGAACATAAACCCTAACCTTTCCTGCAATTACATTTATATTTACCCAGAGAAATGCTCTCACACAGTAAGCTTAGTATTTCAAGCCTAATGTCTAATGCATGATCTCTGCACTACAGTGTGCTGTCACACACACAATATGCACAGTCCTATGTGTCCAAGTACTTTTGACTGATTCATACTTAGCTGTGCGGGACACAGCAGCCATTTTCAGTGTGCGACACCCGAAACTAAGTATAATTCAAGCCTTTGATGTTATTTCTGCATTTTTTACAAAGCTGTTAGTGCAGCCTATTCCAAAGTGTAACTACCTGGATTTGAACCCTGGTCTCCTACAAGGTTAGCCAAATATCTACGAGGCTTCTGGGCTACAGTCAGGGCTACAAAAGTAAATTCCTGGTACTAGTGCGATCTCCATTCAGGGGGCATGGCCATTGGCCAACGTTAAGAATGTGTGGCAGTTCAGAGCGGGCCAGTTCCGGAGAAGCGCACATCTGACGACTTCACACTCTGCCTTTGGTCCTCAGCAATACACCTGCCAAGTACCAAGTTGTATGGGATCATCATGGTCATCCCCTATGTTCCCTCATACATTTTTTTCCCCATCCCAAATAGGCCATAATTTTAAAGCATACATCCCAGTCATTGTTTGTGACACAATACTTATTATTATTCCTTTCTTAAATTAACTTATTTCTATTCCTTTCTTAACTTATTTCGAATGCATTTGTTATTAGACAACCAGCGAGCAAGTGAATTGGGGCTGAAATCACGCACGAAACTGTCCTGATATGTAGTAGCGCGTTGTCCGTTCTAATGAGAGTGAGACTAGCCTGAACTAATGACATTAACTACAGCACGTATGCCATTACAGATGAAATTGTGCACCAGAGTGCATTAATAAAAATCCAATGTAAGAAGTGATGTATCTCATCTCACCATTTGCTCCGTATGCCAGCTGGATTTAGGCAAACTAATACAGAAACCGAAAGTTGAAGTGCTCCTCATTTCAAAATTTGTTTTGGATTTAGGCAAACTAAAATAGAAACTAAAAGTAACTAATATACACTACAGTAGATAGATCATACCAAATATCACAACCGTTGTTGCGTGAATCTGTGGGCATAATCACAGAGGGGTCAGCTTAGGTCCTACAGTATGTTTCCTCAGTATCAGAGCCAGCCTTTCGATGTCATGGTATTCAAAAGGCTGCCCCCAGCATCAGTATAATGACACGGAGCTCAAGCAGCGGCCTTGAGCTCCGTGACCATGAGGTGTGCCTAAGCGAGAGACCAAGCGTCATAGCGCCAAGCCGTGTGACGGCACCACCGTCAACTCAGTGTCATCCGAGTTGCATACCGATACGGTGAGCATAAGTTATAATCTATTTGGAAATTGCACGAGTTTCCACATGATGTATGAAAGGGTATACTCTGCGTTAACATGTGACTGCCCTAGGTTCCTGCCCAAGCAGCGAAATGACACCTATGGCATACAGTATAAGAGAACAACACAGTGTTGAGGGAAGAGACACGCTCCCCATGATCTGATGAGCAATTTGGGAGATATGCCAAGAACAGACAGACATACAGAGAGATTTGTGGAATTTATAGATGGATCATCATCTTCATCATCATCATGATATACCTCAATTTAACCAGGTAAAAGTCGCATGAACAACACCGTTACAATATAAACTCAAACAATACTGGACAAATACAACTATCACACTCTAATAACTGAGTGAACACAAAATCCAGTTAAAATGCAATAGACTCTTATTGAAAAAGAGGGCCACAACAAAGTGTTTATAATGACAAGATAGATTGTCAGTGTGAACAGAACACTGATTGTACACTAGCCTTTCACAACCGATAACAAAAAACCTAGATAGTTGTAAGGAAAAATTAGCAAGTAAAACACCACCAGGTAACCAGGTTGTATAACCTCACCCAGGCCACTGCCTTTGCCTGCCATGCAGAACACAGGCCATATCACAGCAGATAAAGAGCAATTAAAGTCACTTTTATGATCTGTTCAACTTTGTACCACAAACTTTCACCCTATGCACTTCTCATTCTAATGTGTCAGGTGGTGATGTACCGAAACTGACCCGCTGAACAAGAACAAAGTCTTATGCTGACATGTACAAAAGAGAATCCTGACTGAGTGTTACTTAAACATACAAATAAACAGTGTTTATACTGGTACCAACATTTATACTTCACAGTGGTTTGCAACACAAGGCATCATTTTGCTTTGTACATGACGACCAATATTGAGTCAAGTGTGACACACCTGAACTTGTGACACTCAAACTAAACTAACACTTGGTATTATTTTACTGTGTAAAGAAAGAGGAAGCACATCATTACACACCCATCTCTATGAGTGACCCAGTGTGCTGGTACAATATTAACCCAGAGACGTGAGATACAACACGTTCCTAAAGACATGTTATCTAATATCTATCTATCTCTCTCTTCTCTCTCAATTCAAATGGGCTTTAATGGCATGAGAAAACATACATTGCCATAGCAAAAGTGGAACAAAGCAATCAAAACAGCAATCAAAACAACATTACATTGGAACTTGGAGAAAACTATCTTACAAAACCGTAAAAATTGTGAATTTGCTGTCCGAAATGGTTATATATCCACATAGGAAAGGTTAGCTTGGGATAAACTTTTGAAACGAATGAGAGCAGTATTTCAATGTTTTGCATTCACTTTGTATAAAACCTCTCTCTCTCTCTCTTGTAAACCCCTGTGTGTGTGTGTGTGTGTGTGTGTGTGTGTGTGTGTGTGTGTGTGTGTGTGTGTGTGTGTGTGTGTGTGTGTGTGTGTGTGTGTCTCTCTCTCTATCGCTCTCCCTCTCTCAGCACATCATCAGACAGGCAACCATGAGCCATCATCACATTATTAAGGACAACAACAGACAGTATTGTATTCAATTCTGTCACACAGGTGCTACTTTGTCCATATCTAACCCCATTTCTCTCTTGCACGCACAGCACACACATTGGGTGGATCCTACAATTTAACTGTGTATTTTCTGTGAAGCACACAGTGTCACACACACACACACACACACACACACACACACACACACACACACACACACACACACACACACACACACACACACACAGTGTCTGACTCATGCCAGTAAAAGCAGTTTACCACCAAACCCACTCAGGCCACCATCACATGAGAACGCCAGTCTAATTATAAACACATGCTGCATGTAAACAATAACAAAAAACAAGGATGGAATCATGCGGGTGCATTCAGTTAATTCAGTTGAAGTGGATAATCAACGTCAGTCCTAATAGTTTAAGGTTTGGGAGAATCTAACATTTCTATTAAAAAAAAAGGAAAAATATAAAATATATAGAAATTAAACATTTTAAGAAACATTTTGCAACTCTGAGAGTGAACATATGTAACCAAATGGACCCGCACGGGTCCATTTGGTTACATGTGTTCACTCTCAGAGTTAAGATAACACTGAGGAATGGATTCAAAAATGTGAAGTATAACCGTGGTGGAAGAAGCCATTTCATAAACTTACCCTCCAGCGATGAACAAATGCAACCTGCTCCAAGTTGTTTTAAATCCACTATTTCAAATGAATGACTAATTATGATGTAACAATGTATCGCATGTATCCTTTGATCGCAGTGAAACACGGAGACATTAGAGCGCAGCAGCAGCAGAGCAGCGTGAAACAATGTATCCTATCCGAGAGAGAGACTGTCGCTGTCGTTTGAACTAATGACTTCCAGAGAGCCGGGAAAAGCAGCCAATCGGTTACCAGGGGGCGTGTCCGCCTCGGGCACCAATAACCAATCATGGGAGATATGGTGGAAAATCGAAATCTTTCACAGCTCTGATTGGGTCGTTCGCCCTTCCATCAAGTAGGGTTTTTTGTAGTTTTTTTCCCCCTTTCTTCCTTTCTTTCTTTTTTTTTCTCCCCCAACAATGTTTTTCTTTGGGGAGGTGAACGTGTAGGGTTTCTTCTCTTTCTGTTCATGATGAGGAGGGTGTGTAACTTACACCCCGTGACC
This sequence comes from Gymnoscopelus braueri, assembly GCF_963280865.1. Taxonomy (NCBI): domain Eukaryota; kingdom Metazoa; phylum Chordata; class Actinopteri; order Myctophiformes; family Myctophidae; genus Gymnoscopelus; species Gymnoscopelus braueri. The sequence continues at coordinate 28,819,730 of NC_137624.1, forward strand.
TACAAATTACAGTATGCACTGCTATAAAACTTGTTTTTCACATGAAAAATATAAAGCAGTGATTCTCAACCCTTTTGTAATTGTTATTTATTTTTATTTGGACCCCCCAGTTTGATATGATTTGATATCTCTGGCTGCGACCCCAAATCTACAATGTAAAATCCTCACTGTTTATTTAACTCTCTGAGAGTGTACAAATGGAACCAAATGGATCCTTTACGGGTCCATTTGGTTCCATTTGTACACTCTCAAACTTACAGACCTGCAAGGGGTCTATTTGGAACCCTGGTGGTCCCCGGGCCCGACATTGAAAACCAGTGATAAAAAGTAGGCTAGGTCTCTGAAACGGGATCTTTTTTTATTTCATTAAATCTGCATGCACCAATGGTTTGAATAGATCCGTAGGCTATATGGGACTAAACAAGATAAATGGTCTGAGAGTAGCCTAAATCTTCTTGATAAAGATGCTGTTTGCCAACTAACTTTACCTTATCTTAATCATATTTTGATTATTATTTGATTAATTCCAGGGATACAGTCCAGATATTCCCTTTTAAAACAAACAATATTATACTTTGATCATTCATAGACAGATTAAATAGATAAACCGATAGATATATTGTAAAAAGCTTGTCAAGGTCACAGACCACAGGATTGATTGGCTGATTCATTGATTGATTGGCATATTTATTGACACAAATGCATAAACTCATATTTGTAATACAAATACGTATATCTATATACGAATCTGAATTCATGTGTACTTTACTGTCAGTAAACACCACTGTAACCGGAAAAGTAGGCACCAAAGAATGAGGCACCTTGATGTTAAATTGGCTATTTTTTTTCAAAATGTTAAAAAATAAGTATTTGGAAAAGGGTCTTAAACAAGGCAAAGTCATTGGAACATGCTTAGACAATTAGACAATGAGGCCTAATATTTCTACAATTGCTGCAAATTCCTACAAAACCTGTGGCTTCGCCTATGAATTAAATACCAAGGCCCTCATTGGAAACAAGTCCGCAAGGACTTTTATGAACGGACCTGTTAGACAAAGTATTTTAAATGTAACTGTGCTGTTTTACTTTTTTTTTTGCCTAATAAAATATTCAATCAATCAATCTAGCCAGTCATTGTGGTCGTAAACAAGAAGTTGAACGGGTAAATTTAAGTCTGATAATGATGAACGGTGCATGATTCAAATCATACTTTACATTACTTCAGACCATTTTCCAAACTCTTTATTTCTTTTATACATTTTGGAAAATATTGTGTGGTGCCCACTCTTCCTATGTGCCCACTCTTCCTACTGTAGGTGCCCACTCTTCCCGTATCCAGCATGTACTGTGTGATAAATATAGCGAGGTGGGCTCAGATTGTCCTCCCAAGAGAGGTATGCAGCTCAGCTCGTCAACCAGCACTCATACATACACCATTCAGTCTATCCATCCCAGAGTTATATAAACATCTACTTACATAAACATGGAGGTTGATTGACAATGCAAGCACAGCAGTTGTGGGCGGCATTGACTTTTTGAACG